>NC_059363.1:43423281-43548281 GCF_019703515.2 Myxocyprinus asiaticus | reverse complement strand
TTGCATTAACAACCAGATAATTGTGCATTATAACTTTACATATCAACTTACATTTGGTTATGTAATATTTAGATGTGTCCCACAATTTATGTACAACTTTGTTATAGCACAAGTAAAAAAAAAAAAAATGAAAAAATAGAACATTCCATAAACTATAGTTTTACTGCACTGATCAAGCCTAACCATTCAACTGTGTTTAATTATGATAAAATTAATTACACGCATGCATGCACACACATATCCATTTTGAGACATTAGCACCATTGAGCTTTTTATCAAATGTAGTGATCATGCTTAAATTATGCTAAAACTTAACCTGATTAACAAAATGATTCTTTCTGTTTTACAGGGAACCTCAAATCTAAGTCAGATTGGCGTCCAGGTTGCAGGTTGTTGCACACCAGCAGGTTTAAACCACAAACAGCTGCCCTGGCAGTAGGAGTTTGGCAGTCAGAGAGGGTTTTCTCATTCTGTTCAGCTTATGTTTCTCTTTTCTCATATGAGATTATTTCAGCCTATCATCTGCTCTGATAATGCACTACAGCTGTTCCCATCTCAGTATCAAAGTATTTCAGACAGTAAAAGTAACATTGTATGATGTAAAAGCCATTAAGAGAAGTTGGTGTTGTTATAATAAAATGGAAATGGTCACATCTCATTTTCTGGTATCTGACAGTAAATGCCCATTTACACAAGGATGAGTTGGTTAGCTTTTGAGTCATTGTAACTTGTTAAGAAATGTGAATGTTTAAAAATTGCTTTAGTGTCTTTTTGTTCCTATCAGTCTGATCAGGGTAATGGAAACATACAAATAAAATTGTTTAATGTTTAAATCTGTATCCGATCATCTACAGTCAACTATGGTTCCAAGGTCACAATAGCCATTGTACAAGGTTCTTACTACAGAATCATTAAGGGAGGAAACTACATAATATCAACAAAAGATTCATTAAATGAGATCAGTTGATAGTGACTCACTTTAGGGGCTCTATTTTCATGAGTGTGCAAAGTGCAGCGGTAGTTCAACGACCGTGTGGTACGTCTTATCCAATTTTCCGCTCTAATTCTAAGTGCAATTTTTGTGCCAGTGCAAAGCGCAAGTGGGCATGGGTGGGAGTGTTTGCACTTTCTGTGGGTGTATGTGCGTAAACTGTGGCTGTATTGTACTTTAACTAAATGGCGCAAAGCACAATTAGCTTTTTTCCTGAGAAAAAGGTAATTCCTGGACCACATCTGTTTTCAGCGCTAAATTGAGTTCCTACATTTGCAGTTTGGAGATTTCAACAGCAGGTGGTAATAAACATCATGTCCAAACTCTGAAAATACTGTATAGTGGAACATCAAATTATGTCTCTGACAATCACTGTAGTAGGCGTTTTATGAAACCAAAATATATGAGATTTGTGTTAAACCATCTATAGATTATAGGTTATATTTCAACTATTATTATTATGTTTTACAATTTTATTCATGATATAATATGTATTGGTATTTTTCCACCTGTTGTCACAGAGTGCTTTTTAAATCACTGCTAAAGAGGCTGGTGGAAGGGAAAATTGAAGGGAAGTTGGAGAAGGGAACATTTTTGGATTTGGCATGATTTTTTTTTTACCACTTTGTTATTTTGATTATATTTTCATTTCGTTTCAAGTGTAATTTGAATTTAGAAATATTTTTGGTTGACTTTTTTGTGTTTCAATAAATTATGCAAATTTCTCAAAATCAAAATCGACGTAGAGGTGAAGTGCGTGCCGATTCTCTATATCTTTATAATTAAACATAGCCTACATCCAAATCCTGATAAGAATCAAATTTTCAATGTGTATAAAAGGAGCGTGTCACTGTCATAGAAATATGCCTGACAATCATCAAGGACTCAGTTAATGCACAAAAGAATGTAAGTCCATATTTCTATTCTTCAAATTCATTGCATACAGACCATTGACACTACGAACTTTTTATGAATGTGCTGTCTTTATTTATATCGCTGGTGCTTGACATGGTATGGACTATTTAAAAGGAATCAGACACTGCAATAACCAGACAAGAACCTCAAAATTTAATTGCACTTGACCCAGCCCATTAGCGCTATGCACGCACTATTTCACCAAACCCACTTGCGCCTTGACTTAGCGCATGCTTGCACGAAAATACCAAAACTTCATGGCCATGCCTATTGACTTTGCGCTTATGACTTATGGCATAGCATTGTGCTTAGCACTAGTGCTCTTAAGGGTTTGGAACAGCATAAGGGTTATTAAATGATGACAGAATTTCCATTTTTGGACTATCCTTTTAAGGTAACGTCTGCAACACTACATTAATGTTCCCTTTGTTAAGGTTTTATAAAGGGGTTCTTTAATGACTAATAAGTCATTTACAAATGTATTACAAATCACTGATATGCAGTTATAACATCATGAATAAAAAGGGGGACTTTCATGCAATACTTGGCAGATAGTGGGCATTTAATCTTACTTGTTATAAATGCTCTATAAATACACTTATTCATACTCGATAACATGCCCTATCACATGATTTATTTTGCAATGAAGCAAAAACAGACTATTACAGTGAGATTAAAAGGAAGGACTTTCACTTTGCTACAGTCCGCTTTGTGTTTATATTCATTACTGTCACCTTCCTTGTCACGTTGATGTCAGAAGAATAGTGCTACTCACAACTTACCTAGTCCTAGTTACCTAAAGTTTGCAGAAAAATGTTTCAGGTCTTCATGCTCATTTACAGCATACAGTATTTCATTTAATAAAACCTGATGACCATTAATAATAATAATCATAATAATAATTAATAATAAATTCTTCATGTGTCCACTTTACATTAAGTGTTATAAAGCATTTAGAACATGCAAGATAAAATGGCTTAATATTTGACAGGTATTGCAGCCCCATGTTATTCTAACTACATATCAATGATTATAATTCCTTTGTAAATGACTTATAAGTCATAAATGGACCCCTTAATAAACCCTTAACAAAGGGAACATAATATAAAGAGTTACTGTCTGTTAAAGTGTTAATGTTATGTGCATAGAGGACCGTTTTGAAAAGTATTGATGAGTGTAACGTGATTTTCTCCACTGATCTTCTACTCATATCAACACCTCTCCTAGAGAAGTTAAAGGGATAAACAAAACCCACCTGATCCACGAACTGGCTCGATAATGAACCACATGAACTCCTAATCCCTCTCAGAGCCACAGCTGGCATTTCCAACCCTGCTGCCAAAAGCGTTTTTTTCAGTACGCTGTACAAAGATCTCCTTTTCTATTTTGCTTTCTCTTTTGATTGAGCACGTACTGTATAAATGAATTCCAATCATCTGTTTCTCAAAGTCTGATTCTCTATATAACATGTCTTCAGCTAAACAGGTGAAGCTTGAGCCACCAAGATGCCATTCTTTTTCATAACATGGTTAAAGTGAACTTAAACATATTGGTCACACACACTATTTGGTTACTATTTTGTGTCTTGATTAGCACAAAAGAACTTAAAGGGATAGTTCACCCAAAAATGAAAATTCTCTGATTATTTATTCTCCCTCATGCCATCTCAAGATTTTTAGAACAATATTTCAGCTCTGTAGATCCATATAATGCAAGTGAATGGTGACCAGACTTTTGAAGGTCCAAATGTCACTAAAGGCAGCATAAAAGTAATCCATGCGACTCTAGTGGTTAAATCCATGTCTTCAGAAGCGATGTGATAGGTGTGGGTGGGAAACAGATCAATATTTGCAGTAAGTCCTTTATTACTATACTATTTTCATAAGTTCTATTGAAGGTGAATTGGTGTAATTTGGCCATGTCTACACTAGTACGTTTTCGGGTGAAATGTATTGTATTTACTACGTTTACAACACTCATACTAAAACAGTTTTACTCCACTGAAAATGCAGACTTGAGAAAAAAGCTCCCTAGTTTGGCATACTTTGGAAATCAATGATGCTAGGAAATAAAAACTGAGTGATTTTGCTATGATTGAGCCTCTTTTCGAAAACACTCTTCATTACTGCATACTTTGGACAATAATGACATTAGGAAACAAAATGGAGTAATTTGGTACACCGATCAGCCACAACATTAAAACCACCTGCCTAATATTGTGTGGGTCCCCCTACAGCGCCAACCGGCATCTCAGAATAGCATTCTGAGATGATATTCTTCTCAGCACAATTGTACAGAGTGGTTATCTGAGTTACCGTAGACTTTGTCAGTTCAAACTAGTCTGGCCATTCTCTGTTGACCTCTCTCATCAACAAGGCGTTTCCATCTGCAGAACTGCTAACCCAGTCTTATAAAAATTTGTACATATTTTACTAGTTGGCTATTTCGTATGATTTCATACAAGTTCGTTCGTATAAATTTGTATGATTTCATCAAGTGCAAATGCCCGGATGTCTAATGCGGAAGCGCGAGTTTTGTGCACAAGGAGTTAAGGACATGCTTATTAATATTATGCCCTCACCCAAACCCCTTATCTAAACCTAACCAATCAGTAGAGGGTGTAAACATCATAGGAAGCTGTTGAGTGTGACAGAAGCAAGTAACTGTCACGTATTAGATGGAAACGATGTCCAGTGACGTTGTACAAATTCATACGAGTGCAGTTGTACGATATCATACGAATTAGCCAAATTTAGAAAAGTCATATGAATCCTTACGATTTTGCCATGAGAGTGTGTATGAACTGCTTCTCACTGGATGTTTTTTGTTTTTGGCACCATTCGGAGTAAATTCTAGAGACTGTTGTGTGTGAAAATCCCAGGAGATCAGCAGTTACAGAAATACTCAAATCAGCCCATCTGGCACCAACAATCATGCCACAGTCTAAATCACTGAGATCACAGTTTTCCCCATTCTGATGGTTGATGTGAACATTAACTGAAGCTCCTGACCCATATCTGCATGATTTTATGTACTGCACTGCTGCCACACAATTGGCTGATTAGATAATCGCATGGATGATTGTTGGTGTCAGACGGGCTGGTTTGAGTATTTCTGTAACTGATGATCTCCTGGGATTTTCACACACAACAGTCTCTAGAATTTACTCTGAATGGTGCCAAAAACAAAAAACATCCAGTGAGGGATGGCCAGATTGTTTCGAACTGACAAAGTCTATGGTAACTCAGATAACCGCTCTGTACAATTGTGGTGAGAAGAATATCATCTCAGTATGCCATTCTGAGATGTGGGTTGACGCTGTTTTGGCGGCACGAGGGGGACCTACACAATATTAGGCAGTGGTTTTAATGTTGTGGCTGATCGGTGTATGTTTACACCTCATGCCGTTTTTCTCTACCGAAAATGCAGACTTTCTTTCGTTTTTTTTGTTCTTTTTTTTTTTTTTTCAATTTGGAATGCCCAATTCCCATTGCGCTCTAAGTCCTCATGGTGATGTTGTGACTCGCCTCAGTCCAGGTGGCGGAGAACGAATCTCAGTTGCCTCCACGTCTGAGACTGTTAATCCGTGCATCTTATCACGTGGCTTGTTGAGCATGTTACCACAGTGACCTAGCGTGTGTGGAGACTTCATGCTATTCTCCGTGACATCCACACACAACTCACCACGCGCCCCACAGAGAGCGAACCACATTATAGTGACCATAAGGAGGTTACCCCGTGTGACTCTACCCTCCCTAGCAACCAGGCCAATTTGATTGCTTAGGAGACCTGGCTGGAGTCACTCAGCACGCTCTGGATTCCAACTCGTGACTCCAGGGGGTGGTAGTCAGCGTCTTTACTCGCTGAGCTACCCAGGCCCCCGAAAATGCAGACTTTCAAAAATGTTCCCTAGTACCACATATTTTGGAAAACAATGACGTTAGAAAATGAATACTGAGTAATGTCAATATAATTAAGCTTCTAAAAATGATGTTTTCCTCCACTGAAAATGCACTTTCGAAAGTGCTCCATCGTACGGCATTCTTTGGAAAACAATGACATTAGTAAACTAAAAATGAGTAATTTCGCTACGATAACGCCTCCCATTCACACCAAATTGCTGTTTTCCTCCACCAGAAATGCAGACTCTCTAGCACAGCATACTCTGGAAAAAAATGACATATAGAAACGAAAACTGAGTATTTTTGTAACTGAGTAAAATAGTAATACCCTGGAGCCGTATTACTTGACCGTGTGTCTACAGTGTATTTATAGTGTTTGACTGGACCCAAGGGCACCTTCACCAGAGGAGGACAAAAGCTGCTGTCAGCTCAGCCAAAAGCATCTGCTAACACACCTTCATAATATCTGTCGGCATGGAAAAGGACATTTTTATAATCACTCAGATCTCACTTTCAATACTTCAAAAAAGGTTTTTAATCATTAATAGTTTTCCACTGAGATTACTGGCTCTTCCTTATCATGACTCATAATGTAATGTAGTGGTGTATGGCCAATGTTTCACAAGCCTGAGGGAATAAAGAGGCTGTGGGAAACTGCTGTTTGTAGCATATGCTGATTCTGCACAAGGATTCTTGTGTTGTTTTCTCTGTTGTCTTTGGGCAAGTAACATTAATGTACATACTGTAAAAGGCCTGGATGGAGATGCAAAACTGTTTGGCTGTGTCCGGAATATTGTTTTATTTAATTACAGTAATTGTATTATTTTTGCAGCACGCAGTGTGTATATGGCGCATATGTTAATTTTCTGTATGCACAGAACACCCACGGATTACACATTTGCCAAAATGTGCAGAATACAACCAGAGTACTCTGTGTTTGGGACTGCATCCCACTGCTACTAACGTCACTACATTTTTCAGTAGTGTGACAGCAGCTCATCTATTTTCACAAGTGTAGCTTTTCCAGTAATGAGCTACATTTTCCAACAAGTAGCATCACAAAACACTACATTTATCACATTAAAATGAGAATGCAGCAATAGAGCTGATGGAGTAAACAAACTGTTGTCAATCGTTGTTTCAGACCACGAAAATGAATTGGTAAAAAAAAAAAAAAAAAACTCCTTTATATTTAGCATTGGGAACTATAATTAATTTTACTGAATCAGTTCTTTTGGACGGTTCTTGTAAATTAACTAGTTCATATAAATATTTAAGTGATTCACTTGAGCCCCATGCAGCCTTAAATGGACTTTGCCTTCTTTTTTGTAGTGTAATTTAATAGTGAATATTAAGTATAAATTTATGTTCAATGTTTTCACCCTGTTTTTTTTAACCCTTGTAAAAAATGTACCAGGTTTTACTACAGTAATATTATAGTAACCATAACTGTAGTAACCATGTTTTTTTTTTTATTTTTTTTTTTTTTTTTGCAGAAACCATGTTCTGAAACGATGAACTGCTTTTTAAACCCTCCTATTCTGTTAAAGAAGGGCCGCTTACTTTACATTATTAATTATTTATTTATTTATTTTTTTTTTTTTTTAAAGATGTTAACATTTCTACTTCCCTGATGTAAAAACAATAAGATTATGCACTTCTTTGGGGGTTTTATGTTTTTAGATCTTACTTATATATAAATTTCACCATTCATTTGCATATGCAAACAAGCAAATTTATGAAATGTTAAAACAGAAAAAACCTGCATGTCTATAAGTTGAAACATGAAGAATATATGAGAATGTGTCATGTTTTGGGGGCAGATTGCTGCCATCTGGTGAAAAAAAAGACAAATAACATGACTTGAAAATCATGCTATGACAATAATAGCCAGTAGATGGCAGCAGTGTTCTATGCAGTCACATCCCATGTAGTAATTCTAAATCTGACCACAACTGATGCATTTGGATATACAGATATTACCAAACTATTATTTGTCAAAATGTAACATTTGTTTTTAACCATTTTGAAATCTGTTAAAGTAAGTTTTTGAAATAATGTCACATTATGCTTACAGTCAAACCTGACCTGGAGTTACAAAGAGAAGATATAGAATAATAATTTTGTTACAAATCATTTATTTCAAACATCAAAATACATTAACTCAAAGTAAATTAATAATAATATCTAGAAACTGAACAGTAATAAAAAGAAATGAACAGCAATATACTGTGAAAATTCAATTAGTGTATAAAACAGAAGACTTTATAGTCTCACCTTCATTTCTGTGTGTGTTTTCTGCATTGTGGCTGATTTCTATATTGTACTTGACAAATCTAAATATACTGCTTTGTTTATTAGTCTTTCCCATTAATTTCCTATGAGATATATATATATATATATATATATATATATATATATATATATATATATATATATATATATATATATATATATATATATATAGTTGTGCTCAAAAGTTTACATACCCTTTTAGAATTGGTAATATATGTACCATTTGTAAAGAAAACATGAGTGAGCTGGCAAAACATATTTCTTTTATTTCTCATGGGATTCATATTCAACTGTAGGTTATAACAGAATGGCACAATCATAAAACAAAACATGGCAACAAAGAAAAAAATGAAATGACCCCTGTTCAAAAGTCTTCATACCCTTAGTTCTTAATACTGTGTATTGCCCCCTTTAGCATCAATGACAGCGTGCAGTCTTTTGTAATAGTTGTCTATGAGGCCCCAAATTCTTGCAGGTGGTATAGCTGCCCATTCGTCTTGGCAAAATGCCTCCAGGTCATGCAAAGTCTTTGGTTGTTTGAGATCTCCCCAGAGTGGCTCGATGATATTAAGGTCAGGAGACTGTGATGGCCACTCCAGAACCTTCACCTTTTTCTGCTGTAACCACTGGAGGGTCAACTTGGCCTTGTGCTTAGGGTCCTTGTCATGCTGGATAGTCCAAGAGCGTCCTATGCGCAGCTTTCGTACAGAAGAATGCAAATTGTCTGCCAGTATTTTCTGATAACATGCTGCATTCATCTTGCCATCAATTTTCACAAGATTCCCCGTGCCTTTAGAGCTCACACACCCCCAAAACATCAGTGAGCCACCACCATGCTTCACAGTGGGGATGGTATTCTTTTCACTATAGGCCTTGTTGACCCCTCTCCAAACATAGCGCTTATGGTTGTGTCCAAAAAGCTCTATTTTGGTCTCGTCACTCCAAATTACAGTGTGCCAGAAGCTGTGAGCGTGTCAAGGTGTTGTTGGGCATATTGTAACCGGGCTTTTTTGTGGCATTGGTGCAGTAAAGGCTTCTTTCTGGCAACTCAACCATGCAGCTCATTTTTGTTCAAGTATCGTCGTATTGTGCTCCTTGAAACAACCATACCGTCTTTTTCCAGAGCAGCCTGTATTTCTCCTGAGGTTACCTGTGGGTTTTTCTTTGTATCCTGAAGAATTCTTCTGGCAGCTGTGGCTGAAATCTTTCTTGGTCTACCTGACCTTGGCTTGGTATCAAGAGATCCCCGAATTTTCCACTTCTTAATAAGTGATTGAACAGTACACACACTAATTACAATTTAAAAAGCCACAGGTGTGGGAAATTAACCTTTAATTGCCATTTAAACCTGTGTGTGTCACCTTGTGTGTCTGTAACAAGGCCAAACATTCAAGGGTATGTAAACTTTTGATCAGGGCCATTTGGGTGATTTCTGTTATCATTATGATTTAAAAAGGAGCCAAACAATGGCTTCATATGATCACTATCCTTAAATAAAAGAAAATCAATGCCAAAATTTCACAATTTATGCCAGGGTATGCAAACTTTTGAACACAACTATATATATAAATATATATATATAAATTAATTATTTTTTTCATTTCCCATTTTTACACAAAATTGGATCTCTTTCTGAGGTAAGTGGACACCACTCATGGAATAAAACATGCCACAAAACATAAAAGAAGACAAATGTTTATTAGAATTGACCTCCACCTCAGATTCAATGTACAGTCTATACTTTCACATCTGTTCTGACCAAAACACTTCAGGCTCCTTACAGTGGTTTAGGGACCACCCCATTGTTTGAGCAACAGTTCGTGTCATGATTTACAGTTAAATGAATAGACAAGCATCATATAGAAGTGTTAATTAGACAGATGTATTGCAGAACACTTATGAAGCCAGAGAAATACTGATGCCCATCTGGGCGTCACAATCGGACACATAGGCGACACATTCCTGACAGTAACGACATGTTTAAACAGTGTGTTAATAATAAATTAAAGCCACTAAAAGGAATGAGAAAAGAAAACAGTGGTGTGCTACTGTGACCTGATCGTGGAGTTGCAACTCCGCTCTCCAAAACAATACAACACCCAAAAGGCTAGAATATTCAGACACAACCCCAACCTCAATGTTTGGCATTGCTTAAAAAAAGCTACATATTGAGAGTTCTCACTGTTAAATGGATAGTTCACCTGCAACTGAAAATGATGTGGTCATTTACTCACCCTCATCTTGTTCCAAACCTGTATGACTTACTTTCTTGCATGGGACACAAAAGGAGTTTCAATGGAAGTGAAGGTGAACATTCTACCTAACATCCCTTTCTGTGTTCCACTGAAAAAGTAAGTCATGTAGGCTTGGAACAACATGAAGGTGAGTAAATAATGACAGAATTTTCATCCCTTTAACAAGTTCTCTCTGAACTTCTATGCACCACAATAAAAAAAGAGAAAAGGAGTAAAAGAAAGTCTAGAGGAAGCATTAATCCCAACAACTTTGCTTGTAGAAGCGCAGTGGGCATGCTGTTTGCCATTGCTGCCCCTTCTGTAGAGGGGGCCATATTAACATTTTTATCTGGTGTCTGATTTCATCTCAAACTAACAGAGTGAAGCGGAGCAGCACCTTCATGCCCAGCTCAGAATAACAGTCCTGTGAGCCCTGGAGGTGCATACAAACACAGGACTCAAAGGCAATGGACAAAGCGTCAGGTTGGATGAAAAGCTGCACTGTAAGTAAAGACGAAAAGGTGGGGAGTGAAAGAAAAGAGAAGATAAGCTTTTCTCAAGGGAAGAAAAGATGCCAAGGTGTGTGTTGTGCATTCAGGTAGAGGTCTTTGAAGAAATGCATGAAAACAACTTTGCTTGTAGCGTTAAAAATCAGAAATTCATTGTCCAGAGTATTTCTACAGAAGAACTCTGGCAGTTGATTCATTTTCTCATGAGACAGACTTGTCTTTGCTCTTCCAATGGAATGACAGAGAACTAGAGTGACAGAGCACAATATGCAGACTTGCATTTCCTTTGGCAGGGCATCAGTCTGGTATTTTTACACAGACTGCAGTCTCTGTGTTGAGCGTGTTCAGGCTGCATTACTCTGCAGGGCACACGCTGCGATCTTTACAGCAGAAGTAGTGAACCACCACACCGTTCGGATACCTGGCAAAGGCACTGGAGGGGTAGAGGACAGATAACTGTAATTACCAAACAACTTAAAATAGTCATTCAATTATATAGAATGTTAATGCATGTAAGAGTGGTGTAGCCAAACACCAAAATCAGCACCAACACTCACACTTTCAGTGCTTGAGTACATAGCTGCAGGAACAGATTTTGAAAAGGGGGTGCTGCTGAACTGGGACGTCAAAGCAGCACATTTTTTAACACATCAATGTTACTGCTTTTTACATTTGTTTTATTTTAGTCATAATTATTATCTTTGGCAAAAATGGCCTTTCCATTTCGATTAATCTCAGTAACCTCCCTGTTAGTGGACACTTTCACCCATTGATTAAATGAATCATGGCTGACTGTGAAAAGTACATTACTGCAATGACATTGGTAACTGAAATCTGTTGTGTTTGAATGATGCTGCATCCATGCCTCGTTGTGTCAGAGTAAGCTGACATGCACAAAAAATTACTAAATAACATACTGATAATAATACAACTCTTATTACTCTAAGATAAAAATAGCTAGGATATTTGTCGTTTTAGCATACACAAGTGGTGCTATGGCTTAACGTGTAAAACATATTTCCTTCTTTGTGAATTCTGAAGCCGATTTTGTCCTCCATTTAGAATCGTTCTGAAACATTTCAAGAGAAGTGCCATACACGGGTATTCTCATCAACTATTCTTACACCTGATAAACTGCAGGGATTTAATGATGACGTATAATCCTATAAATAATTTTTTAGGGTTCACACTCTTTTCAAGGCACAATTTTCCAGGACATTTTGTGTAAGGAATCAATTTTTGTATTGGGTTCAATACAAGTTAAGCACAGTCGGCAGCAATTGTGGCATGTTGAGTACCACAAAAATAAATGTTGACTTGTCCCTCCTATTCTTTAAAAAAATAAAATAAATATTGGTTCCAGTGAGGTACTTACAATGGAACTGAATGGGGGGCCAATTTTTAAACGTTAAAATACTCACTTTTTCAAAATTATACCAACTAGACATAAACAATATGCATATAAACATGATTTTAATGTGATCAAATCGCTTGCTAACCTTTTCTGTGTAAAGTTCTAGCCGATTTTACAACTTCGTTACCATGACGATATAATGTCTCCTAACCCAAAAACGACTGTAAAATGACAATTTCAACAACTTTACATCTCGAATAATACTAGTTTTAACAGAAGAATTAATGTAAGTGTTTTTATAATATTATAAGCTTCACATTTCTGGCTTTAAACCCTCCAAAAATTGGCCCCATTCACTTCCATTGTAAGTCTGTAACCTCCATTTTTGCTTATTTTAAAGAAAAGAATGGACGAGTTGAAATACATTTTTGTGGAAATCAACATTGTCAGAAATGCTGTCAATTGAGCTAAACTTGTACTGAACCCGGAACATTCCTTTAAGCAAAAACACACGAGAAGTCATTCAAATTGTGGTTATTGGAGGGTTATTTTTGTTGTATTCAACAGTTTAATTAAATTTCATAAAAGAAATGGTATCTAATGAAATAAATTTGTTAAAACTTTAATCAAATAAAAATGTTATTATTTTAAGTAATTTTTTACTTTGCTTTTCTCCAAAATCCTCACAGCACAATCCTAAACAACAGTGTTGCACAACAGAACATCACAGATGTGAGATATTGTTTTAATACATTATTATTATTATTACTATTATTATTTCAATTGCAATATACATGATCTTTTTCCCATTTGATGCGACCATTTAAACTGAGCTTTTATTTTGCCGTTTCTATCTTTTTTTATGGTAGTTTCTCACCTCTGGAAAAGTATTTTGCTACTTGTCCCAGTGTACTGTGTAACACATTTTTTTATTTATTTTTTTCCTGGGTAGTAAGTGTTATTTCCTAATTGTTTATGCCTCAAAACTTTGCTTTTGTGACCAGGACAGTGATATTTTGAAATTTACCTATTTCCAATGAGAAAATGGGTGAATTTGTGTCTTTTCATTCACATAAAGTCAGAAAAAACAATATATGAATCTAAATTAACATGTATTTATACTAAAGTAATATTCAAAGCCGTGCTGGTCCATAATGGTAACAAGTACCCATCTCAAAAGAGGATTACAACAGCATCAACACCTTGCTAGACACCTTGAAGTTTGATGAGTACGGCTGGGAGGTCATAGGAGACTTCAAAATGGTGGCATTCCTGATGGGTCTCCAAGGCAATTTTACCAAGTTTCCCTGCTATCTTTGTCTTTGGGACAGCAGGGACACCAAGGCGCACTACCACAGGCAGGACTGGCCACAGCGGACTGAGTTCTCTGTGGGGAGGAACAACGTCAAGTGGGAGCCACTGGTGGACCCCTGGAAGGTGCTGATGCCACCACTGCACATCAAATTGGGTCTTATGAAACAATTTGTCAGAGCTGTAGATAAGGAGTCAGCAGCCTTCAAGTACCTTCAAGACTTCTTCTCTAAGCTGTCTTTGTCGGACCACAGATAAAGAAGGATTTTGGATTCATATGTTGTTTTTTCTGACTTTATGTGAACGAAAAGACACAAATTTGCCCGTTTTCTCATTGGAAATAGGTAAATTAAAAAATATCACTGTCCTGGACACAAAAGCAATGTTTGTGGGGAATAATAGCCATTTTCTATACTTTTGAGGCATAAGCAATTAGGAAATAACACTTACTACCCAGGAACAAAAATTGTGTTATATAGTGTTATTAAACCCCATTAAAATAAATATACAGTATGTATGTGCTGCACGCTTCAGAGCGTTCTGCTCACTGTCATCTACTACACACACACACCCAGAGTGTGCGTGATGCTCGTGATGAGGTGTTTTCAGCGTATGAGCGGCCAGCTTCACACATTCATTTTGAAGCACATGTAGATTTGATAATTTTTTTTAATTAAATCGCAGCCTTTTGCAGTTTAATTATCACACTTGGACATATCGAAATTTTTATGAAATTGTGCATTCAAACATTCATTTTCATCCCAAATATGTCAAATTCCATGACAATCTGCATTTTATAGCTAATGCAATTTTTATGACTGGATTCAGTAATTTTATATGTGTTTTCTGCTCCGTGGAAATTATAGGGCCCTACATGTGGTAACGACAGTATAAGCAGACTCCAATCTCAATTGCATTATTGAAAATTAATTTACATACCGAGGTGTAAAGGCCACATAACCACACTATCACCTCAGGGTGTGAATCTGCTGTCCGACCATCATCGTTGTCTTAAGTTTACTCAAACTTCAGACAATTCAAATGTTTTTGTTGTTAACAATACAGCAGTGGTGGAACGGAAACAAACTGCACTATATCAATACTTGTACAAAAACCTTGTCAGTGAGACAATCAAAAAGTTTTATTACACTAAAATATTTTCCAGGACAAATAATTATGTTCCAGGACATTTAGGTATTTTTCAAATTTTCCATGACTGGAAAACTGCTTTGCAAAATTCCAGGTTTTCCAGGATTTCCAGGACGCGTGGGAACACTGAAAATGGTATTATTTCACCAAAGCCTTGCTGTAAGAGCGCGTGCATTTGGTACAGTTTCCACATGCAAAAGCCTCCAACATATTTGCACAGTTTTTCTTAGTAAATCATCTGTAATATGCCCACAACACACAGTTGCAATATGATAGACTGCAGAATAAGTACCCGTTATTTGGGATCTTTGTAAAACAGGTCCTCTGACTTGCATGCAACTTAGTTCAATTTCATCCATGTATTCGCTTCATTGTAAAGGCGGATGCATTACGTTTTAGCTGTAGATATGGCTGATAAATCTCATGCATTTATTTATTTATAGGATGCGTGTGCAAGAGTTAATTAACCTGCTAGAAAAGCGGTTCAGTTTACTGGTGTTCAGCTCTTTCAACTCGCACAGCTCAAGCTAATTTATTAAATTATTTCTAGATGTTGATTCTTTTAAAGATGCTGCTAGTGCATTGTAAATGCCTTGCTGTATTATTTTTTTTCTCATCACATTGTCTTAAACAGTAGGCTTAGTAAAAAATGTAATGATCGGCATGAACTTCTTTTTCGTGCCGTCTTCGTTATAGTTGTTGAAATAAAAATACCCCTCAACATTTTGGTCATTAATTTGTTAAAGAGATGAATACTGAATCCGATTGTTTTCAAATAACATGAGTGAATTCTTATCATTTTTTTTAATGCATACACTATTTTGAGAGCACTTCCCAGGGTAAGCTGGTTGAGTAAAATGAATAGTGATGCAAGACACACCTATTCCCGATCTTCTTCTTACACACTCTGCAGGTCTTTTCGTCTGTGATGACACACTTCACCTGCTGGTGAAAGATGCGCTCCTCTTGCACCTGCACACAAACAAGAAAACATCATATTGGCTGTCAATATTATAAATAAATAATAAAAATAACTCAAATAAAAAAAATGGCCAGATTTAATCATGCCCGTGACCTGCAATAAGGAATTTTCCAACAATTGGAGCAATTCATGGTTGAAGTACCACCTAAATGCAAAGCATGTTTTTTGGGAGTCCGCAGTCAGCCAACCCCAGGGCAATCACTTACCAAAACATACTTCTGTCATTTTTTCCGACAGTAATGGAAATTCCCACCACAGTGTTATTTCCATTACATCTCAAATTCTGTCTAGAATTCTCTCTGTGTTTTTGTTTTTTTGATGACTTCTTTGTCTTGCTTTGACTAATTTCATAGCTAATATTGAATTTATCCTAAATACACACAATTAAAAAATATTTTCACACTTTTTGCATAATTTGGCAAAATTACTAGGTGACTAGAAATGCTGCCCAATAACAATTCTGCTCATAAGTGATATTTACATAGATTTTTATTTGTTTTCTTTAAACACTTGTCTCCTGTTTCATCTCAAGCATGCTCTTCACTGACACTTTAGTCCACTTCACTAACTGATGCCACAACTGTTGGACAATTGTAATTTGAAAAATTCATAGACATCATTTTCACACAATAAATATTGAAATGGTTTGTTTATTTCACTCTTTGTTTAGATGATCATAGTTTTAAATATGTAATAATTCCTATTTTAAAATGGTTTTCTATAGTTTAACCTTGAAAGTCTGGGTCTGGGACAAAGCTAAAAGAGTAAAAATTATCCATAAAAGGCATTTGAAAAATACCAAACACTGCGAAGGCCTGGTAAAATGGCATCGAAGTCAGTTTTAATTTGACCTTCATATAACAAATTTAAAAAAAAATCTGAAACCTGTTGATAAAAATCCACCCCTTGGACATTCAATTGCCTGAAGTTGAAGAAACACCTTTATATATAATTATTTTCTTTATTTGGGGCCTTTTCAGGAAATATTGATATACTATATGCGATTAATTTTTTGGCATTTTATGAAATTATTTAGATTAAACATTTAAATTGATTGACACCCCTAAATCATTTTATCAAATCATTTAGTCATTTAGCAGATGCTTTTATCCAAATCGACTTACAAATGAGGAACATAAATAATTTTGTCATACAAAAGTCAACAATATCTGCAATAGCTGGAGTGGTATAGAAGTTAGTGCAGAAGAGACAGACAAGGAAAGGTTTTTAGAATTATTATTATTATTATTAAAGGTGCACTCAGTAATTTTTTTCCTCATATAAAAATTTTACTTCTAAAGGTATGAATAGTAATTTTGAAACATTTGTATAAAATCATGACAACTCATGTGAGATGAGGAGTCTAGTCATATCAGTAACCTTATAAATGCGCTTTAATTCTACATGGGGCAGGGGCACCTCATGGGGGCTGCCATTTTAGAATCACATGACAAGCTGAATCTCAGTAACTACGCTGTTATTGGACACTTTCATTCATGGATTAAATGAATCATGGCTTACAGTGCTTAGTGAATTTCTACAATGGCATCTGTAGCTGAAAACAACTGTGTTTGAATGATGCAGCATCCAGGCCACTAGGTGTCACTCTAAGCCAATGTAAGCCACTTCGACATACTTCAAAGAATTACTGAGTGCAATTATTAATTAGCTAATGGAATAGACGTGTCTGTATTTCAGACAGGCATGGAAAATGAAGTGGCTGGAGCAGATGTGCAGCATCAAAAAAGAAACGGGCTGTCAGTCAAATCGCAATGTGCTGCATCAGGCGCTTACAGTGTAGACAACTCTACTGTCTGTAATGCCTTTGTTGCATCACCACATGCCGTATGCTTCCAGTGCAGACACTATGTTATTTTACATCAATTCCAAATCGCCCACTTACATGGGTTCTGTATATTTTCTGCGCAAGAACCTCAACTCAAAGTGAGGGTTCGCCCAATTCTGTCAACATTTATTCGCTCTCGTGTAGTTCCAAACCTGTTTGACTTTCTTTTTTCTGAGGAACACAAAAGGATATGTTAGGCAGCATGTTAGTTTTAACGGTGGCTGAAACTAACATCCTGCCTAACATCTTGTGTGTTCCACAGAGGATAGAAAGTCATACAGTTTTGAAGCATCATGAGTGTGAGTAAATTACAGAACTGAAATATTTTGATTTAAAAACGGAGCTCTATATCTTCATCTGAGAAATACATGTGACATAAACATTGGCCCTGTCTGAGCAGTTTGCTTAGCATATGTTCAGATCACAAATCATTTACACAGCACACCAAACCAAAGCGTTCACAAGTAAACATACCCGCAGGAACTCAGCTTGTAGAAGACTCTTGAGGACCTGGTCAAAGCGTTTCCTCCCGGCATTCTCCTCTAACACACTTTCCAGAAACACCTGGATCTCTCGGATCTGTGTGTTAGCTGGAAGCAGGTTTATGGCCTTATGAAAGACAGAAAAATCCTTACATTACAACACAATGATTGAGCAGCCTTGGATCCTGTACGTGGTTTTGAGAGCTCTGTCCATGCACTGTATCTGTCTGAATGTCAAAATGTGTTTCACAAACGCTACAAAGAACATTACGAAAGTTGTTTAGTAATATAAAAACAGTCATAATCAGACACAACCTACAGATAAAGGTATATGGGTGCAGCGTCCTGGTGAGTCTCCTGGTGGTTGGAAATTAGATGAACAACCGAGGGTTATATGACTATCAACTGATGGACAATATCAATAAACATTGACAGAATCCTCTCAACATTAAGTCAAGCTTTAACTGGAAAACTCAAGCCTCCATTGTGGTCTTTTTCTAAAGGCAAGTGATTAAAAACACTCAGATAAGCAAGGAAGAGAAACCGTCATGGTTTGATGATGACGTTGCCTTCAAATTGTCAAATTTATGTACAGAACTTTCTCTGCCTTGTCACAAGCGACCAAAATGAAACAAGAAGCAAATTAGTGTAAAAATTGTCCAAACGTTTTTTTTGTTCTTTATTCTATTATCATACTTCTGAACTCCAGGTTAGAGGTCTGCTACCCATCCAGAGCTTGACATCGGGTTTGGGTTTGTAGGTTCATGAAGAAAAAAAACAAAAAACTTTTTTTTTTAAATATTGCTGACATATAGTGTATATTTATTACTATAGGCTACATTTATTTAACATACAATAATATTTTTTATTTTAACAGAACTTCTTTTGAGCACGCGGTCTCACTCACAGACAGGTGCGAACAGACAAACTAGTGGCTGGTAACACCAAACATGTTTTTGCATTCGTCTGCTGCATTTTTTAAATGGTTTTCTATGAAGTGCACGGACGGACATATATCACTGTTGCGCCGCCTTGCTGCTTTTTTCGGCATCTTGCGTAGGACTGCCACATTTGTTACACACAATTCAAGTTAAAAAGAACTTAAATAAAAAAAAATAAATAACGCATATCGAGACACCTTAAGCTTTCTTTTTAATTCGTTGCCATGGGCTGGGCTAGGGCTGGGCTTCCGGGGCTTGAGCCCCGAATGTTTTCTGTAAAGCCCCGAATGTTTTCTTGTAGCGATGTCAGTACCAGTGCTTAGGGCTGGGTGGTATATTGACTTTTTAAGGTATATCGATATATTTTCAAACGAGATATAGGTTGAGATAATACCATTTATATCGATATAGTTCGATGTTGTGTTACATAACTCGTTTCTTCCATAAAGCCGTGTCAGTGTTTGCATTTCTCCTCTCTCACACTCTCCGCACAACCCCACCCCACTCTCCCTCTGCGTCTGCGTGCAAACCCAGCCCCACTCGCTCACAAGTTCTCCTGCAACATGGAGGGAGACACAGCGCCGGTTCACACTGCCAAAGAAGACCTGGTTAGTAAAAAGAAAACAATGGTTCAATTATTTGGAGATGGTTTGGATTTAAAAGATCAGGTGATCAGCAAAACAGCTGCATGCTGTTTGACTGACAAGCCGCTTATGTGTGTGCAGCACGCATTACATGTGCGTGTGCTCTGAGAACGCTCGCGCCTAAACGGTCAAATACTTTACAAAATTGCCAAAATGCCCGTCTTGATGAAGTGTTTATGTAAAAACAGAGTTATGCTTAAAGTGAATGTAAACACTGGGGGAAAAGCTGATTTGTATCAAAATGTACGACTTGTAAATGTTTAAATGTAAGCTAACAGACCTGCCGCTGTCTAGTGTATCCTTAATATGAATCATACAACAATAACGACAAAACCATTCACTGCTCTTGGCTGGATAACTTTACTTGTATAACTCTAGTATAAAAGCATTAAATTATTATTCATACAGGGAAGACCAGTTTAGTTTTATGTCAAATTCATTCTGAATGTTTAATTGAATACTTGATACTGTTTTTTTTTTTTTTTTAAAGCTGTTAAAAAGCACTGTTTTCTTCATTTGTATTTTTTTCTATAGTGTTTTTTTATTTGATTTTTTTTTCTATTCATTGCTTTTCTTTTGTTATTTTATTACTGACTGTTTACTACTCTTGAATAATAACTTGAGAACTTAATTATTTTATAATCAACAAATTAGTTAGTGTTAGGCTATTATTTGTTGTGGTATTTTTGCGGTATCATCACATTTCACTAAAGACTATTGAAGTTTTGGTATTGTGATAAATGTATATATTGTGTATGGTAGATCTTGCTGCAATAACATGATGGAAAAGTAGATCTTATTCCATAGAAGTGTGAGCACCCCTTCTGTAAATGATGATGATGGAGGCATTCCTTTATTTGAACTCCGTGCGTACATGTAACATAAAATAACCTCCCCAACCCAGTGCACTTTTTTACTCGGATGACCAATTACAGTGAATGACCAATTTATTTGTCCGAAAGACAAGCACATCACAATACTTAATGTCGAGCCCTGCATGTCAGCTGTAGAGAAAGCCATAAACAGGTTGGATCCAAAAGTGGAAGCACTTCAAATCTCTTCCATTTACAACAGCGCCATAAACTGCAGTATGTGTTAAACTTCGTGCTGCCGCTGCAACACAAAGCCTTCGCAGCCCGAAAAGTCTCCTAACAAAGCACGTTGCAAGCTTCATTTACCATCTCACATGTGGCTTTAACTTACAGCCGAATATTTAGTCCACTTTGTAGAAAATACCGAGATATATTTCATGTATCGCCATTCAGTCTAAAAATACCGAGATATGATTTCTGGTCCATATCGGCCATTCCTACCAGTGCTTGCATCAAGCTGGTACTGAAACATATTATATGTTTATATTTTATTAAGCAATTTATACTGTACATTAATGATACCTTTCTTTCTACAGTATCAATTATAGGGGTGGGTAAAATATTGTTTTTCCGATTAATCGCGATCTTCATTTGAACGATCTCGATATCGATTCTTAAATCCCAAGATCGATCTTTGACTCAATGTGCAAACCTCTACTACAATGAGAGGAAATCACTCGCATCTGCAACAAAATTTCATGCTATGTGACTAAAGTGAATATATTTGGCAACTGGTTGGTAAATGTTCATATTTCACTCACCAGTAATTGTGTACTTTAGTTGTGAAGTGTTCAGCAGCGAGATCCTTTCACAGCGTGTTGAGAGTAAAAGTTGTTCCGTATAATGTGTGTCCAAGGACGAGATTCACGCAACCCATTTGTCATTGAATAATGACAATAATGTCTCTTTTAATAACCTTTCTGTTCTTTACAGTCAGTTGTTGATCAAAAACTAAAAAAAAACAAAACATTTAATTCTAATCATGCATCCCACAGATGAGGTAAAGCCATTCGAGTGTCTCTAGTAACATGCACTCATTTAAAGGCGCTGTTTTTGTTAGAGACAGTACAAGTTTTAGCACGTGTACAATAAATCAATGTTAATACTTGTAAATAGTAAAAGTTTAACAATAAATATGTATCAAAAATAATATATGAAATATAATATCTTATTTATTGATTGAATACATTTATTTGTTCATTTTTAAAAAGCCAAAATGTGGGGGGCCTGGGTAGCTCAGTGGTAAAAGAAGCTGGCTACCACCCATGGAGTTCACTAGTTCGAATCAAAGGGCATGCTGAGTGACTCCAACCAGGTCTCCTAAGCAACCAAATTGGCCCGGTTGCTAAGGAGGGTAGAGTCACATGGGGAAACCTCCTCGTGGTCGCTATAATGTGGTTCACTCTCGGTGGGGTGCATGGTGAGTTGAGCGTGGATGCCGCGGTGGATGGCGTGAAGCCTCCACACGTGCTATGTCTCCGTGGCAACGCACTCAACAAGCCACGTGATAAGATGCGCGGGTTGACGGTCTCAGACGCAGAGGCAGCTGAGATTCGTCCTCCACCACCCAGATTGAGGCAAACACTACGCCACCATGAGGACTTAAAAGCGCATTGGGAATTGGGCATTCCAAATTGGGTGAAAAAGGGAAAAATCAAAATGTATTCATAATGTACCTAATTAAAAGGTCCCCTGTATAATTAACAGCATTAGCTTTGAGATAATTTATTTTATATGTAAGCAAAAGGGACATTATAACTGAAATAAACCCATATGAATCGATATTTAATCGAAATCGGAATCAAATCGAGAGCTTGTGAATCGGAATCGAATTAAATCAGGAGATCTGTATCAATACCCAGCCCTAATCAATTACACCAAATAACACCATAATCGATATAACACATATCGTCATGTTGGCAGCTGCTTTCCGTGCTAGCAAGACGAGCGATTGCTGCTGTCTGGTCAATATTCCTGTCTTGGTGAGATTTTGGGAACTGTGTTGGGTTGGTCCATCCAATCAGAAGCAGTAAGTACCAAATATTTAGACATGTTACCATGAAAACAAAGAGTAATACGAATATACAGATGTACTCGAGGAATCTGCAAACTTTAAGTCAAGAGCCAGGACATTTGCGTTTTCTGCAAAACTCTTTTAATGAGACACGATGCCATGAACCTCACAAAATCTGGCAAAACTAGAAACTTTTATTTTTCTCATAAGCAGCTACTTAAGCATATTCACAGCCTGCTATCTTCTAAACTAACTAGGAAAACTGAAAGGGACATTATAGTGTATTTTTAATCACATTTTTCAGTACAGTGTTAAAAACATGCAATTCCTGATCGTGAAGCGATCCTGAAGTCGAGACAAAAGCTAGTTGGACATTTTAGTTTTAGTAATATTTAAAGATTTACAACATAAATGACATCTCACAGATGTAACATTTAATGCAAAGTGCATTATATTTCGATATTTCATAAAAAGGATGGCGCCATATGAAGTCTGGGCTAAGCACAGAATGTTTACTGACCCTAGATTAAAACTGGTCAAAGTGTTAAAACCCTTGTTAAAAGCGAGTATATTTATTATTGCTATACTGTTACGAATGTTGCCTACGATGTTTAAATAAAATACAGCCTATTGCAAAAAGCTTGCTTGGAGAAGAAATTATAAAGAGAGAGAGATTCAGGCTTTAAATATGACGGTACCGTTTGGGTCACACGGTCAGTTAATGGCTGTGCAGACCTCTTTACTCCAAGTGACAACACATTCCTGCCATTGAGGAACAAAATCGTGATGGGCCTCCACATTTTTTTGACAGGTCGAGTTTCACCAATAATAGGATAATGGCTATTATTTGATGATTCAAGTGGCACAATGACCTGCACAGTTGAATGCAAATATACGTATGGAGTGGACAAACCACTAAAATATTTCCTTGTCATAGGGACAGCAAAATCTACATACATTTTAATGAATTAATGCAAAACACAGTTTCATGGTTGGTCAAATATTAACCTCACACGCCATTGGGAGTTTATTTTTAAACCTTGCTTGTCCTTAAGATCCTTTAGTTTATTTTCTGTTTAAGGGTGGCACTGTGAGTGTGTGTTAGTGTTTGAGTGGCTGTGGAGTGCTTCTCACTTTGGTGGTGTTGAGTTTGCTGTGGTGGAGCTGAAGAACCCTCAGGGCTGCCTGGAGATTCGCCTGAGGTTCACAAAGCTCCATCTTAATGGGCCCTAGGAAGTGCACGTCTGGAGGAGACAGATACATGCGCAGCAGGGACAAATACACCTACAAATAACACACTTCTGTTAACAGTCAGACAATCTGATTCATCACAAGAGAGATATTGTGTATAATTGGTTTTACATTTATTCAAGGTTTTTCCTCATGACGTATCTGACATTGTACAAGACAGACTGAATGAATTCAAATAAAACAGGTGAAAAGTGAGTGAGCAGCACTCACATCTTTATTGCCGTTTGTGGCTGGATCATAATGACTGTGACAGTACCTGAGGAAGATCACAACACAGAGAACAAACACACTCTAAACCCAAAAATATTACGGAATGACAGGCCAATGGCAAAAAGCAATCGATGAGTTGAAATATTTAAAGTAGCATAACGTCGATTAGCACAGAAAGTAATTTAGATTATTTATCTAATTATTTCAATAAATAATCCAGTAAATAAAAAGAACAAAGACAGTCTGCACCGAAAAGGTCTTTACAACCCTTGTACACTTATCAATACAGAACCCTGTTCAATCTGACCTGAAACATCAAATGGGGAACCCTGCTTTTTATTTATTTATTTTTTTTAATGGAGTAACACTTTCTTCACTAAAGTAAAAACACTAAAGTTTTTTAGGGATTTTATGGTAATTTTTCTAACCTTATTTACCTCTAAAATACTCAACTACTGCATTCATGTTCATATAAAATAAGCACATTTTATTTTATCTTCACTTCAATAAAAACCTTCATGTCAGTAAATTGAAAGATTCAAAATATGTCTTGCATTGGGGGTCTCTTGTTGACATCTGCTGGAATAAAAATAATAATTACATGAAATGACAACTACGGCCAGTAGATGGCTTCAGTGCTCCATGCATTGACTGATTTCTATGAGCCAATGTTGTAACAACTTAATTTCTAGATATTAGCCGCTTTTTCACCACTGGGTCAAACACGGGAGTGAGTGCGCTATGGAGGATGACCACAATTTCCAGTTCTATTGTATTCATATACTGTATATGACTTGACACAATACAGTTTGTGGGATTGTACATTTTATTTTATAGTTCACTTTTCATCATTTTAATCACATTTTAGGTTATTTATTTATTTTTTTTTTACAAATTTCACATTCTAACAATTCATATGTTGTCATGAAATTGCATTTTTTAATAATGATACAAGCTGTTGCCTCTATTTGAAATTTCAAACACATTTTTTTAACAAAATATTCACAAGGTTGGAACCTTTTAATGAACATAGAATTACACATATAACAATTAATTAATATCTATATTATACAAATTATAATTTAAGTGCTACTATATAAAAAAAACTACCATGCAAAAAAAAAAAAAAAAAAAAACATCCTTACCAAACCCTTGCATAGATGCGGCACGAGCCTATTTGTTAAATTTGTTAATATTTACAGTGTTTTCTGAAGTTAAAATATTTCCATTAAATATTTATGTATTTACACATTTATAACACTTACTACATAACTACATTTTGTTTAATGTTTTTATATGCACTTGTGCAAATAACAAGCGCTAAAATCTCTCTTTAAGATATCCTGGAGCTCCGCGAGCAAAGGTTTACGGTTGAATGAGCGCAGCGCACATTAATGACAGAGAAGTTGCAGTTGTTTTTACACCATCCGTGCAATGTGTTATTAGAATTAATGTTTATTTTAACTTTTTGACTAACTGACTGTAAATAACAGAAAGGATATTATAAGAGACATGAACTGAAAATGGTGTGCCTGGATCTCGTCTTTGGACACAAAACACACGGAACGAGCCAAAAGGAAACCTTTACTTGCATAAAAAATATTGACTTGCGTGTACAAATATTTATTATACAAGTTCAAATTCAAATCCACAAACTCTTGAGTTTGCAACACTTTAACCTTCCAACAGGCATTCAACAGGGCAGGCGCGTTACTGGTATGTAGCTGTAAAACAGAGCATGTTGTGAAAAAAAGTGCAGCCAAATAAGGTCGATTTCCTTCAGAGGCTCACGAGACACTACACACTGTAAAAGACGAGACTGAATCCAGCTTCTTAATCGTAAACTCCTTATTCAGTAAAAGAATTGCAGTGCGCGAAGCTCTTCGCCACTACACAACTCAATCACTGGCGAGTGAAATCTTAATATTTACTAGCCAGTGGTTAATAACGGACATATTTTAGTTGCACAGCAAGAATATGGCATATGCGAGTGATTTACTCACAATGTAGAGGGCTGTAACTTCACCCAAATACAGGCGAACTTGGCAAGCTAGATACAACTAAAAACGCTTAAGTTACCTTGGCGTTGGCAAATAGACAATCATAAGTCGCCAAGTGCGAAAGCCATTCCGCCAGCATGGTTGAGCATGGTTGATGGTTTATAATCAAGCTGTGCTGAATCATGCTCATGTTGAAATGCTACTGTATCCATTTCTCACCGTGATCAGAACCGTTCGGCACGATGGTGGAAAAGCGGCTGTTCGATAAAACCACCTAGACTCATGAATCTAGTCCAAATTTTTTTGTGTTCAGGTTGCAAGTTTAGGAAAAGTTACCAAGCCTTGAACCGCTCAGATTCAGGAAACCATTTTTATAAAAAAAAAGAAAAAAAAAAGCGATTAAGGGTTAAAAGCAACAGGGGAGTAATAGAAACATTTTAGCTGAGACCTTCATCATAATTTTGTCCCTCAATTTAAAAAGAAAACAAATCAAGGTTACAGTAACAGTTATCTAGAAATCTATGGGGCAACGCATTTCACTGGGATAAACATTAAAACTGAAAGTAGGTATAGCAGTTCTGAACACGTGATTTTTGCAAAAGTTGAAATAATTTTCTGTGGTAATTGTCATTATGCCACCAACGTCTTTCGATAGAGCTTAACTTGTATTCACACTTAAAGGGGCACTCAGTAACTTTTGTGTTTGTGTCATCTTGGACTTGGCATGAAAGTCAAATAACAGGGCAGTTACTGAGATTAAACGAGTAGTTTTCGGCTGGTCATGTGATCCTAACATGGCAGCCCCCATGAAGGGACCCTCTCCATGTAGAATAAAACAGCTTTTATAAGGTTACTGATATGACTAAAGTCTTCATCTCATGTGAGTGGTTATGATTTTATACATATATTGCAAAATTACAATTCATTTCTTTAGAAGTAAAACTTTTTTTTAAAGAGGAAAAAAATACTAAAATAGAATGTTCCTTTTAAACTTTTATCTGAGCAGAAAAAACAGTAATGATGGTCACTGTCGAATGATACTCACTCCTCAGCCATATGCGTGTCTTTCAGAATGTGAACATAGATAAACAGAGCCTGCTCATGTTTCCCCATACGACCCAAGAGCAAAGCTCTCTCCTCCAACAGACCTGACAGAGAGACAGAAGAACAGTATTC
Organism: Myxocyprinus asiaticus; assembly: GCF_019703515.2. Lineage (NCBI taxonomy): Eukaryota > Metazoa > Chordata > Actinopteri > Cypriniformes > Catostomidae > Myxocyprinus > Myxocyprinus asiaticus. The sequence continues at coordinate 43,521,203 of NC_059363.1, read as the reverse complement.
ATCATCAGTCAGTTTTATTTCACAATTAAATCTTGCGTGTCTTTGATCTTTGGACTCACCATCAAACGGGAAATCACTGATGAGTCTCTCTGGCTCATAGCTGCTGGAAACTTCCAGAAACGACAGAAGCTTGTTGCGGAATTCTCCAAGCTCTCCGTTCTCTTTTCCTGCAGCTACAGCTGTAACTCCTGGACACAGTGAACACAATGGAAGAACATGAGACAATAAACTATTTTTTACTTTATATTAAGATTTAATTCATAGTAGTAGTTTTCAAATGTGGACAACAATAAAACAAACAACCAGCACTTGAGATCAGAGTATCACTGATTCTGGAGAACAGCCTGTTAGCCAATTAGAAGAGGACAAACCCAAAACATTTTTGCTAACATTTCAATTTCCTTTCAGTCCATTTTAGGACTGTTTCAGAGGAAATGTAGGTCTATAACAAATGATCATATTCAGAATGAAGCACTCGACCAAATACGACCAAAGAATTTAATTCTGGTGATTTTGAGACCCTGCCAAATATATAAACAGCAAAGTATAGTCAGCTGATAAAAATCAAAAGAATGTTTTTGATGTCTTTTTTCTAATGCATGCTCTTTCCAACCTTTAGTATGAAGGATGCAACACAATGCAATGCAATGCAATGCAAAAAGAAAAAATACACATAAAAAATGTACAGCGCTACATTAATGACATCAGAACGGTTCATGAGATTTAAAATTCAAAACAGTCCATTGTCGGACAGCTGTCCATAACTCTCTCTCCGCCGCACTGCCGTCTCCAGTCGGCCCTTATCCCTCTAGGGCTAATCAGCCCTCCGCCCTGCCACATTCCTCCCCAGTTCTCTCAGGCCGGGGAGCCCCCGGCATGACATACACCCCCCCCCCAACCTTTCCTTGGGGGGGGCGTGCCTTGCGCCTACACGCTGTAACGGCGATCATGCCAAATGAACAAAACATCTAAAAAGAGAGGGAAAAGGCCAACACGGAGTGGCAGCGGGAGAGAGAGAGAGAGAAAAAAAATAAAATAATTTACATGCCGGTTCTCCGATACGCCTTAGTCCGGTCCTCGGCTACCCCTCCACCCTCTAGTGGACAACAGCCGCGCCTCCTCGGGTGGATCGGAGGCAGTCTTCCGGCCCCTGGCGGATGGAACGCCCCGCCGCGTTTTTGGTGGACAGTAGGGGTCTCCCCCGCCCCTGGCAGCGGTAACCGCTCCAGGTGGTTGGTTGGGAGCACCTCCTCCCCTCGCGGTCGGCAGCCGTTCCTCCGCTTCCAGGCGGCCGGGCTCCTCCGTCCTCCGGCGGATGGCTGCGGCTGCTCCTTTGGGGTGGATGTTAGCGGTGAGAACTCTACTACGGCGCATCCCTCCTCCTTCCCGGGTTTTGGCACAAGTGTAACACAGTACAATGGAAAGGAGGCTGCAAGAACCGGCTTAACAATATAAATAATATTTAATGATTAACTAAAACAAAAGCACAAACACGCACAGGTGTCGGACAGCTGTCTGTAACTCTCTCTCTGCCGCACTGCCGTCTCCAGTCGGCCCTTATCCCTCTCGGCTAATCAGCCCAATTAGGGGCCGGGTGTGCAGAATCACGACCCGGTCAGCCACCCGCCCTGCCTCAACGATATATCGGCAGCCGATATATTATTGACCGATAACCGGGAAAAAATATATTATTATTGCGCCGATAATGGAATTACCGCCGATATTTTTGCCGATAATCTGTTACAGTTTATTCGCTTGTGGCTGATTTCCTTCAGGCAGACAATGCGCGTGTGAACACAGCATTTATGTGTAAGTGAGAGTAGGTCAGCTCATTTCGCTCTGTGAGGGTTATTTCAACATCTCTGCATCTTGTTACGTTGTTTTGGGGCTGATTTTAGTCATCTGCTGAGTAATGACATGCAATTTCCCATATTCTGTTTGTTTCATGAGGTAATAAACGGCAACACAACAAAAACATGTATGTATGTTACTTGGAGGCAATCTTTTTCACGAATTAATTCATGAAATGTAAAATAAATGTGAGAAATAACACATCGCTACTTACAGCACAGCACTGTGATTAAAACAAGTCCAAACACAGCCTAAAACAGTCAACTTATCTTGTAATAATTCTCACAGAGTGACTTGAGAGGGCTAAAAACACTAGTTTGTGAGTGAAAAGAATGTGGTTGTTGTATTTTACGAGTTGAGACTTCTCTAAGTACGACTCTTGACTACTCGATCTGTATCACGTTATCTATTCCCATTATGATCGTTGTGTTCACATTTCATAAGTTATACAGTGGAACTATCACAGACGAGCGCTGTAACAAGTATCTGTCAATGAGATGCACATAAGCACAATGCCACACATACATAACACACAAACTACCGCTGCATTCGCGGTCTGGCATAAATATTACACCATGAATACACAGATTAGGGTTCATATTGTGTGTTTTGTTGTTTCATGTTAGTTACATGCAGTTTATCGCCTCATTTTGGTTTAATGCATTGTTACAGCTGTTAGAAGTTCATTATTCTCTCTCTGTTAGCGAGTCATCAGGATTACCGTAAACACTCATATAAATGGGCACCATACAAGTTATGCAAGTTTATTGTAATTTATCTGTCATTCAAATTAACATACACCTGTAATATAGGCACATCTCTAGTTCATCTTACATCCGCCAAACCCTAAATAGCAGCAAGTCCAAATTCCAAGCTTTTATAAGACATTTTTTAAATGAGAAGCTTTTAATGAATTATCTAGCAGTTCCAGGCTTAAGGATTCAAAATGAAAGCCTTTTTTAAAATATCGGTTATGGGTATCAGCTACAATAAGCTGTGAATTGTCGGTTATCGGTATCGGCCCCGAAAATCCATATCGGTGCATCCCTACATTAAAAGTATTTCAGAGGTAAAGGCACAATTATCTACACAATTAAATATTCCAGCATTTCATGTAAATCATTAGAGCTTATTATGTACAGCAAGCCTACTTTGGCACATTGTACTAGCTGTTTGTAATGCTAAAATGTCATTTTATCAATTTACAATTGCTGATGTTATGATGAGTAGAACAAAGCATGTTTTCTAATGACTAGACATGAAGCATTCTGACGATAACAAAAACTGCATGTGCCCAACATCATTCTGAAAAAATCATAAACATCTTTCGGGAAAAAATTACAAAATAAACAGCAGTGGCCAGAGAATAGATTAACTTGCAGTGTCCAATTCGTGAATTCCAGACACTTCTATTCAGGTGCGATATGCTAGTGCAATATCAGTAAAACAACTATGTTTCTTCACTTTTAAACCACTAATTTCTGCACTTCTGTTGCACCATTACTGTAGAGTATTCAAGGATAAATTTTATTACTTGAGTAAGTGGAGAAATAAAACAAATATCCTGAGTTCTACTGATACTCAGCAGTCAATTTACGGTGAGTGTCTGACCTTCAGGCAGTGAGTTGAGGTACTCCTTCATGGGGCCTTGCACCTTCTCCAGGTACAGCTGGATCAGAACGTTGTGGAAATCAGGCCGTGTCTCGTCCCACATGTAAATAATGTGCTCCAGGTAAGGGATGGCCAGCTCTTTGAAGCCCTCCTTCAGGAAGTTCAGCACTTTATCTCTGGGTAGAGTCTCCACCTCCGTCAGGTCCTCTGTGAAGATCTGACACCAGCAGAATTATACTCAAGGACCTCAGAATGACCAAAAAATGTATGAAAACATGGTTAGATCATGTCTCTTTTCTCACCTTCAGTCCATCCTCTGGGCAAATCTTCAGAACCCAGGGTGAAAACTCAAATATGATGCCCAGGTTCTCCACCCCTGTACAGAGAGAGAGATGCATGTCACAGGTGAACTGAATAAAAGTGTCTATTGATGCAGCTATGTGTAAATGGAATGTGATTATTCAATTGGATAGCAATCCGATCAGTCAAAACGCATGAAGTGACGAAGTGTAAACACCCACTAACGGAATTTTACCTGTAAATTATTTTAGACAAATGAGTTACTAGTCAATTATGCAATATTACAGTATATCATGGTAATATTTTCATTGATTTAACGAATGTTTTATTTCATAAGTGTGGTTTTCTACAGGTCTGGAAAAAGCTGGCAATCAGGAAAAAGTGGCCATCCAAAACTCAATAACCACCACACTGTAATGTACTTTTGGGACAAGTTAAATTTGTAAAAAATATACCGGAACCAAATGATTTTCATGAATTTCCGTTAACAGCTTTCAAACGAGCATTCTTCCGCCTGGAACACCATGGACAGAACACCATAATAAAATTCGATGTAGTCCGATTTCTGAATGAATGACTCCTAATGGCCGGTTCTTTTAATCTTCAGCATGAAAAATACATTGTAGTTGTGCGTTTCCCAAAAGCATCGTGTGCAAATTATGGTTGCAAGTAGGGGTGTAACGATCCATCGATCTGGATCGATGCATCAATCAATTAACCAACGATGCGATGTCATCGATACACAACGTAAAGATTGATGCTTTTTATTTTATTTTTTTAAATATGTGCCTTTATTTTAACGCTCTAATGCCAGCCATGTCTGTATGCATATCAGTCATGCGATGCAGGAACCTTATGATATTCATCTTGCTTTATAAGCGCTAAATATGCTTCTCATGTGGGACACGGATGTGTGCAGAGTGACTGAAGTTGCGCTCTGCTCTATCCGTGTGCGCGTGTGCCAACAGGGCTGTGAGCTCCGGTGACAGGATAGCATGGAGGAGCTCACATGCGTGATTAAATCAGGCTTTCCTCAATATGGTATTTTTGCTTTTTAAGCACTTTGGAGCAATTCAACCATGTCAAATGGCTATTCTGAACAGCGCTGACAAGGGAAAATGCCTGTCCATCTGCATCAACATCAATTACAAGACTATTCACATCAACACCCTTACTAACATTTATCACAGTAAACTGTAACATAATTTTTCAATACAACCGTGAAAGATGTAGCCAAGAAAAAACACGGACAGCACATACAGTACTCTCCTGTCATGGGTATGTAAGTATTTTGGATTGAAAGACTTGCATGACTATTGTAGAGATGACAAATTGTCACTGTAGTGTTTACCTCATTCCACAAGGCAATGAGCAGTCATCAAACGGCTGATCACTTGTATAGTATGTGATTTTATGATTTATATTTACAACGATCAGCCACAACATTAAAACCACCTGCCTAATATTGTGTAGGTCCCCCTCGTGCCGCCAAAACAGCGGCAACCCTCATCTCAGAATAGCATTCTGAGATGCTATTCTTCTCACCACAATTGTAGAGAGCGGTTATCTGAGTTATCGTAGACTTTATCAGTTCAAACCAGTCTGGCCATTCTCTGTTGACCTCTCTCATCAACAAGGCATTTCAGTCCGCAGAACTGCCACTCACTGGATGTTTTTTGTTTTTGGCACCATTCTAAGTAAATTCAAACAATCATGCCACGGTCCAAATCACTGAGATCACATTTTTTCCCCATTCTGATGGTTGATGTGAACATTAACTGAAGTTCGAAGCTCCTGACCCATATCTGTATGATTTTATGCACTGCTACCACACGATTGGCTGATTAGATAATCGCACGGATGACTGTTGGTGCCAGACGGGCTGGTTTGAGTATTTCTGTAACTGCTGATCTCCTGGGATTTTCACACAACAGTCTCTAGAATTTACTCAGAATGTTGCCAAAAACATCCAGTGAGCGGCAGTTCTGTGGATGGAAATGCCTTGTTGATGAGAGAGGTCAACAGAGAATGACCAGACTGGTTTGAACTGATAAAGTCTACAGTAACTCAGATAACCGCTCTGTACAATTGTGGTGAGAAGAATATAATCTCAGAATGCTATTCTGAGATGCAGGTTGCCGCTGTTTTAGCGGCACGAGGGGGACCTACACAATATTAGGCATATTTAATGTTGTGGCTGATCGGTGTATGTTATTTGCAATAAACAATCGCTATAAAAAGGTGCTGATTGGTTTATATTGATATGTTGCACCCTCTTGTGGATGTAGGGTACTATGTCGATTTAAAAATCAGATGTCTTATAGATTTTACCACTGCCTGAAATAATGTCTTGAAAATTCGAATACAATTCCAATATTGGAAATATTTCAGTGAAAAATTTGAATTTAGTTTCTCAGCCCTGTTGACAGCACTAAATTTGACCATGTTTACATGCACTTAAAAAAACGTATTCCAGGGTTTCGCAGAAAGTGGCGTTCTAAAATGTCACAAATGCGAATGCAGCTGTTTAAGGGATTAAAGTTTTTGTACGGGACCAGTGTACACCAGTGTAGTCCGATTCCCTAAAGTCATATAAGTTTGAGGCGGCAAAATGGTGAGTAAATGATAAGAGAATTATCATTTTCTGTTGTACTATCCCTTAAAATACAAAAAGAACTGCATTTCTTATTTCCAAATATTTCTTCCTCAAAAGTACTAAAAGAATTGTGAAACGAATCGTTAAAGAACCGGAATCTGAAAATGTCTGACAATTCCCATTCCTACTGTAAAGGGCACAATTCCACTATACAGAATCTAAATAAAAGGGCTCAAATCTGTATATAGTCTAATTATTAGTTTCTCTATCAGAGATCAACAGGATATGGGCTGAAGTGTGTATGTGAGTGTTGTATTCTCACCCAGCCTCTGAAGATACTGGACTGTCCTCTCATGACCCTTCAGGGGAGAGTTGGCTTTAGTGGACTGATCCAGCAGAACCTGCAGAGCTGCACAATCACACATTGGTTAGTCTATTTGACTTAAAAAGATGATGACATAAAAGTTTTTACTGTTAAAAATTAGCAGAGAAGACTGGAACAGCATGTAAAAAAACTGTGACACACCAATTATCGCCATTGGGCAAAGTCCCTGCCAAGAGACTGATTAACAGAAGTGGTGGTTCCCTGGTCTTTGTCTTAAGACCTTTGTCTTGGAGTAAATATTGGTAATAATGTTTATCCTGCTCTTCAATGAGTTAATGTTAATATATCGATACCTCAAAAACGTATCGAGAAAATAACGTGCCGATCAATAATCGATACATTCCTACTCATTAATAATGGAGATTCCTTGGGTCCACATAAACATTCATATGAGAATCCAGATGTACAGTACTGTGCAAAAGTTTTAGGCACTTGGGAAAAATGCTGCATAGTGAAGATGTCTTCAAAAATAATGACATAAATAGTTTTCATTTATCACTTAATGTCATACAAAGTCCAGTAAACATAAAAAAAAGCTAAATCAATATTCGGTGTGACCACTTTTGCCTTTAAAACAGCACCAATTCTCCTAGGTACACCTGGACACAGTTTTTCTTGGTTGTTGGCAGATAGGATGTTCCAAGCTTCTTGGAGAATTCGCCACAGTTCTGACTGACACGATGTTCAGTGGGGGGCTCTGTGGGGGCCATGACATCTGTTGCAGGGCTCCCTATTCTTCTATTCTAATCTTTTCTATTTGCAAAAGTAATGTTTGGGAGTCTAACATTTATATTTCCTATTGACACACTAAAGCTGAAGATATAAATAACCATCTTAAGACAAATGCTTTGTGAAACATCTTATGTGTCTAAGACTTTCGCACAGTACTGTGTGATTTCAGTAAGCAGACGTTAAGTCGAGAAGATTGCACTCACCTTTCTGATGAAGGCCTTTCTTCTCGTAGAGGATGATGAGTTCGCTGTATTTGTGGGCTTTCTTCAGCACATACTCGCTCTCCTCTATGTGACAGTGGTTGTTCTCCAGACGTAAAAGAGGCGACACTAAGGCTACATTGGTCTACAGATAAAAGAACAAAAGCCACACTCAAACTTTACTCTGATTAGTGGGTTCAGATAAACTAGCTTTGTTCCAAAACCTAGTGAGCTGTCCACTTATAGACATGCTGCCTAACAAGATACCTTGTTTCACTGTGTCCTTACTAGATGCAAGAAGCAATAAAAGCTCGTCCATGTAATTTTTTTTTTGTCCTAAAAAACATTTTTTTGGGGGGGGGGGGGGGGGGGTTTCTGGTAGCCTCGCCCACTTTGAAATCTCACAGGTCCAAAATCCCACTTCACATTACACACCAACTGGGGTTGTTGGTGTTACAATGTCACAAAGATAATTCACAATAATAACGAAAGTGTTCTTATTCAAGTTTTCAAAATGTTCCAACAAATGTTTACAAAATGTAAATTGTCTGTAGAAAGAAACATCGGCCAATCACAGGTCTTGGCCTATAATCGGTGCAGCGCTAGCAGAAAATGTCACAGAAATGTTCATTTTTTGCAGTACTGTAAAGTAATAGGATGTCAATTTTCAGATATTTTCATTATCGATCATCTTGGAAATTAACGATCAATTAATCGATTAATCCTTAATGTTAATATCACAAAATGCACGTTGAGGACTCCAAATAATATGTGCATGTAGCATACGGTTTAAATATAATTTAAATTAATACATTCATTAATTTAAAATATTCTTAGTTCAGTGTATTTAAATACATTAAGGCAATGTTTAGTTCGAAACAAGGAGATCAACAGTGCTTGTTTTCATGGTGTACACTATCATGGTGTGTTCAGAAAAGATTAATGTTCATTTATAAAGAAACACTCCAACATTGTTTACATTAACCCCACTTCATCTCTCTGATCTGTGCATTGGCTCTTCTTCTGTGAACAGGATAATGACATGCAGAGCGCAAGTGCCCTTTAGCGGCGGGTGACTGTATAGACAGCCTTATCAACGTCTGCTCTCATGATTACTTCTCAATTCAGTCATTTCGGCTGCCTTAGAAGGTAGCTGTCTTTGTAGACAGGAAGCAGCAAGAGCCAGCTAGGATTAGGAACAGCGCTTTTGTGAATGCCTGTAGGTCAGACAAGCCAAAGGCCTTACATGGAGGTAGCATTTGAGCAGTGAGGTGTCGATGATCTGAAGGAGCTTCTTGCGGCTCTTTATGGTTGGGGTTCCCTCCATGAGAGGGGACGTGTTGGAAGGGTCTGAGTCATTCAACTGCTTCACTAAATGACTGCGTTTCTACACAAAACACAAAGAGAAAACTTTAACAACAGCAAATGAGTAAATACAAAAACAGACTGAACATGAAATATGTGGTTCTGAGGGTGTGTACCTGTGTCAGGTAGTCTATGAGGGCCAGGTGGGCTTTCTCCAGTTCGGCTCCTGACAGTGTGGGTAGGGGGTTGGGATAGTGCAGTTGTTTACGGTAGTCAGAGGGAAGCAGGTCTGGATACAGTCCAATAACATGAGTGGGATCTATAAAAGACAACAACAAACCGGGTTTAACCCATTATACTATGTGTGCATCTTATTATCCTGGTCCAATGGTGCCCTCTAGTGAACTACATTATGCCATAACTGTAATAATTGCCAACCCCATACCAGCCAGGGGCAGACTGGCCATAGGGAGAACTGGGAATTTTCCTGGTGGGCCGGCCGCGAAACGGGGCCAAACGGGCGGCGAAAAGCAGAAATGGGCTGCCAAGTTATGCCTAATGGGCCGCGACTGGCTGAAGAGGGCCACAACGCCCCCCCAACAACTTTTAGGCCGGTTTCTATGTAAAATCCAGGGCCGATTTCTCTTCCCAGTCTGCCCCTGGTCTCAGCCTCAGACGGCACGCCTTTCACCTTTCACAATGTATACTGCACACTATTGCAAACATTTTCTAGGAGTCAGAGAGCACAAGTTTACCTAAGTTCACCAGCCATGCATAGGTTATAACAGAGACTTGTTAACGAGTAAATGGGCAGAGCAAGCTCAATTTAGGCACTACTAAATATTTGAGCTTTGCCCCATTAAACTAAGGTGAAACGTAACCTTACGTATAAACTAAATCTTTACAGAGGCGAGCCAGGAGTAAAGGTTGGCATAAACTGATTGAACCAAACTAAACAGTGCACTTTCCGCTGTGCATCGCCCGGTGTCACTGGCATGCCAAGTTTCAACAAATACAAAATATATATGGGATTTTTCAAGTCTGTTGTATTAGTATTTCTTTATTGCCCCTTATTTATTAATGTTCATATAAAACTGAATATTATTTTTTACATATTTTAGTATCCTATTTTTATTATAATTACAGATTTTTTAAATAATACATTTCAATATAAATGCAATTTATTACCACTGATTTACGTGAGACACAACAAAATAACACTGATATTCATGGGTTTTCAACACTTCTCTTTGAAGGCTGCTTATTGAATCAAGTACTAAGTTGGCACTAAATCTTACAATCGTTGATTTTGTAAATGTGTTTTTATGCCTTGCAAACTTACACATTTGGATTTCTGTGATGTTTTGAACATTGTTGTTGACGTACTTGACATTAAATTCTGCTTATTGTCACCAAAGTAACATGACTAGTGGTTGACCGATATATCGGTGAGGCGATAAATCCAACGCTATTCGTAATTTTTTCATTATTGGCCGATACATTTTCCCGTTTGGCTGATTTGTTTCTTAAGGCTGTGACGGCAGCGAGAATCACCTGCTTGTACGTGAAGGAGTCATCTGAGATATGTAAACGACCAATCACAGTACGTTTTGTAGTTACGTGCCATTGTGTTACTATGATAACAGACTGGTGTGCAACAGTCTCATTTAAACGGTCCACATATCAGAGCAGTGACAGACACACTGGAGATCATAATGTTAAAGTGCTCGCCTGATTCTTTCTCTTTCTCTCTCCTCTCAAAAGTTCACTGTAACTTTTAACTGTCTTGTCTAATGATAAATAGGCAAATATCAATAAAACTAATATCATATACCATCTGCAAATATACGGATATCTCGTTTAAACAGATGTAATTCACGAACCTCACGAAAATCCAGCGTTTTTTTTCTGTCGAGCACTCATATAATATCTTCCTCTGAAGCGTCTATCAGCCAGAATGAAAACTCAGTTCCTTTGATTTATGAATGTTGCATTACGGTCAGTCCGTGACAATCCAAGCAGGCGATCCGGGCCGTGTAAACTGTTTGCTGCTTGCTGGATCCACACGAGCACGTGAGAGCAACTTCAAAGTAAAAACGCTTCACGTGCATGTCATATTCACTGTGCACTGTACTGTATGTACAATTGGTTTGATTCTGTCTTTTGTGAGAAAATGCGATTGCTAATGCACACATGCAATTGATGGTTGCTGGACTACTGTGTATACTGTTGTTATTCCCTTCCTAAAACATTAACAATTTCTTTATGTGCAAATAATTTACTAAAATCAGATGACTAAACAGAAATCCGAAGAATCTACCTATCTACCATTTAAAACATAATCTTATATTTTACAAAGTTAAAGTTTTGTATGAAATTTAAATAAATATAGTGCTAAATAAGGATTTATTCTTTTTTAAAAGCAAATTTATGCACGTTATTTACTATTGTGATATATCAGCATTATATCAGCCTATCGGCCACCTTACTCTCGGCATCAGGCATTAAAAAACCTGTATCGGTCAACCACTAAACATTACATAGCTTTTTAACATAGATTTTGTCAGAATTGTAAGAATGACTAGTGAAAAATTTATCTAGAAACATCATTGAGAAATCTATTCTCCTTTCTGGTGCCTCAAGACTGCAGGTAGTGTCAGTTAAGCTCACCTGTGCCTAACTTTGCAAACACCTGCATGGAGTCGTCAAAGCGTTTCTGACAGAAGAGGTTGAAAGCAAACAGGTTCTGGATGTGATTGATCTGCTGCCTCTTATCTGCATCTGAATCATCCTTCATTTTCTGAGGACATGCAGAAAGAAAGAGATTGAAATGTTTTTCACTACATCCACTCCATGTATTCTATGGAGAATATTCAATTGCACTGAGTCTTCTGTATTTTCTATTTACTGTATCTGTAAGTCAGTGTTTCTCACCGCCAATTGAAGAGCCAGTTCAAACTGTTTGTCCTGTAGCAGCTGCCGTATCTGGTTGGCTATGGAGACTGGCACCAGACGCCAAACGAAATGATTGCTAGCAACGTACATAACATTTGATCTGTGAAATAAAAAGGGAAAGAAGAATTTAAGACAAAGTATACTTCAGACAGATAAAATACCTTCAACTAATCTAGATATGGCTTGAAAGCTGGGGTGAGCAATTGAAAAAAATATGAAATAACAACTGATTCTGTGTTTTAAAGTTTTTTGAATGTTTGACAGTCAATAACAAGATGGATAGAGGAAAAGATTTGAAGGTTAATTTGTATCATATTTGTGGTGATGTGGGCGTGGCTGAGTGAAATATGTGGAGAGCAAGGCCGGGAGAGGAAGAATGGTAAGGATTGACACCTGTGGGAAATTATCTCTAACAGCTGTTCTGTGTTGCAGTGAGAGCTGGAGAGGGATAAAAGAGGCAATCCAGACCGCCGGAGGAGGGAGAGAGATGCAAAAAGCTGACTGTGTGTGTGTGTGTGCGCAATATTATGCTGAAAAGCAGATCTTTGTGTGTAAAATAAAAGAATGCGTGGATTGTTTACCTGGCACCCACTTCCTCCTTCAAGAAGAGAGTTACAGAACCTATCACAGTATTGTCATACAATTTGTAAAATTTCTCCAATCCCCATTATAATTAGCTTGATTTTGGCAGAGGGTGTCACACATGCAGTTTTGCTGAGATCTCGCTCTCTTCAGTCAGAGGTATGACACACTTGCCGATTAAGAATGGTGGAGGGGTGACAAATTTCATTAGTCATTTAGTGTAGGAGAAAAATGCAGGCAAAACGCTTGGAGACAGAATCACTATGGATTACAATCAACGTTTGTGACGATATGCGATATTCAGATCCACTTGACGTCTTGTCAGTTCTTCAGTAAATGAAGCTCATTGGTCACTTGAAGAGAACACAAGAGCCCGCCTCCACAACATATCAATTTCTTCAAGCAAGTCTGATGTGCTTTTTTGGTTTTGAAGCCATTAAAAGGGACAGTTCAACCAAAAATATAAATTCTCTAATCATTTACTCACCCTCATGCCATCCCAGATGTGTATAACTTTCTTTCTTCTGCAGAACACAAATGAAGAAATTTAGAAGCATATTTCAGCTCTGCAGGTCCTAACAACGCAAGCAAACGGTGACCAGATCTAAGAAGGTCCAAAAAGGACATAAAAGACTCCAGTTGTTAAATCAATGTCTTCTGAAGTGAAATGATAGGTGTGGGTGAGAAACAGATCAATATTAAAGTCCTTTTTTAATGTAAATCTACACTTTCACATTCAGCCACCTACTGTCGGGGCTGGTCAGAGGTGGAGATTTATAGTAAAAAAGGATTTAAATATTTATCTGTTTCTCACCCTCACCTATTATATCATTTCTGAAGACATGGATTTAACCACTGGAGTCGTATGGATAACTTTGACACAACACTGCATTGTGAGGACCTACAGAGTTGAGATATTCTTCTAAAAATCTTAATTTGTGTTCTGCAGAAGACAAAAAGTCATACACATTTGGGATAGCATGAGAGTGAGTAAATGATGAGAGAATTTAGATTTTTGGGTGAACTATCCCTTTAACTCAGCAGAGAGTCCAAACGGTCTAGTGATTAACGACCTTCCAATGGCAGACGCTATTTGTGCTTTGTCTCTCATCTACTGGACTTTGATTATGTAAATGAAGCTCGCACCTGAAAATCACTGGAAAAATCAGCTAGTGTGGTGTCGGCTTTGGTTTGACAAATCAACAACTCAAAGTTGAAAAAGCCCGCTGTCTTATACATATGTACATTGCTTCAAAAGAGGAATATTTTACTGGACACAACTGCAATGCAAAATGAAATGTTCACTCAACAAAATGACATACTTGTGACATCGAGCTAATTTTTATAGGGTAGATTTCTAGGTAGTGATACTTTCCAAATAATTTGTAATTTTTTTATTTATTCACAAATGTACACTATATTGCCAAAAGTATTCGCTCATCTGCCTTTACACGCATATGAACTTAAGTGACATCCCATTCTTAATCCATAGGGTTTAATATGACATCGGCCCACCCTTTGCAGCTATAACAGCTTCAACTCTTCTGGGAAGACTTTCCACAAGGTTTAGGAGTGTGTTTATGGGAATTTTTGACCATTCTTCCAGAAGCGCATTTGTGAGGTCAGACACTGATGTTGGACGAGAAGGCCTGGCTCGCAGTCTTCACTCTAATTCATCCCAAAGGTGCTCTGTCGGGTTGAGGTCAGGACTCTGTGCAGGCCAGTCAAGTTCTTCCACACCAAACTCGCTCATCCATGTCTTTATGGACCTTGCTTTGTGCACTGGTGCGCAGTCATGTTGGAACAGGAAGGGGCCATCCCCAAACTGTTCCCACAAAATTGGGAGCATGGAATTGTCCAAAATCTCTTGGTATGCTGAAGCATTCAGAGTTCCTTTCACTGGAACTAAGGGGCCAAGCCCAGCTCCTGAAAAACAACCCCACACCATAATCCCCCCTCCACCAAACTTCACAGTTGGCACAATGCAGTCAGACAAGTACCGTTCTCCTAGCAACCGCCAAACCCAGACTCGTCCATCAGATTGCCAGAAGGAGAAGCGTGATTCGTCACTCCAGAGAACGTGTCTCCACTGCTCTAGAGTCCAGTGTCAGCGTGCTTTACACCACTGCATCCGACGCTTTGCATTGCACTTGGTGATGTATGGCTTGGATGCAGCTGCTCGGCCATGGAAACCCATTCCATGAAGCTCTCTACGCACTGTTCTTGAGCTAATCTGAAGGCCACATGAACTTTGGAGGTCTGTAGCGATTGACTCTGCAGAAAGTTGGCGACCTCTGCGCACTATGCGCCTCAGCATCCGCTGACCCCACTCTGTCATTTTACTTGGCCTACCACTTCGTGGCTGAATTGCTGTCATTCCCAATCGCTTCCACTTTGTTATAATACCACTGACAGTTGACTGTGGAATATTTAGTTGCGAGGAAATTTCACGACTGGACTTGTTGCACAGGTGTCATCCTATCACAGTACCACGCTGGAATTCACTGAGCTCCTGAGAGCAGCCCATTCTTTCACAAATATTTGTAGAAGCAGTCAGCATGCCATGGTGCTTCATTTTATACACCTGTGGCCATGGAAGTGATTGGAACACCTGAATTCAATTATTTGGATGGGTGAGCGAATACTTTTGGCAATATAGTGTATATATATATATATATATATATATATATATTAATTTTTTTTTTTTTTTTTTTTTTTGATGATGATGAAAATGCCCTTTAGATTTAATCAATATTTCATCATGTTACATTCATTAATTTTAGTCAATTTTAAAAACAAGTCCTATAAATGTTACTGTTTGGCCATAATGACCATCATTATGTTTGGAGGAAAAAGGGTGAGGCTTGCGAGCCGAAGAACACCATCCCAACCGTGAAACATGGGGGGGGGGGTGGCAGAATCATGTTGTGGGGGTGCTTTGCTGCAGGAGGGACTGGTGCACTTCACAAAATAGATGGCATCATGAGGAAGGAAAATTATGTGGATATATTGAAGCAAAATCTCAAGACATCAGCCAGAAAGTTAAAGCTTCACATTCTTAAAATAAAGTAACTGACCTAAGACAGGGAATGTTTTCTACGATTACATGTCAGGAATTGTGAAAAACTGAGTTTAAATGTATTTGGCTAAAGCGTATGTAAACTTCTGACTTCAACTGTAAATACTTGTCTACCTGTTTCCACCAGCATCTTCACAAAGTCCTTTGTTGTTGTTCGCGCCAAACTACGTTCATCTCTAGGAGACAGAATGCGTCTCCTTCCTGAGCGGTATGATGGCTGCGTGGTCCCATGGTGTTTATACTGGCGTACTATTGTTTGTACAGATGAACATGGTACCTTCAAGTGTTTGGAAGTTGCTCCCAAGGATGAACCAGACTTGTGGAGGTCCACAATTTTTTTTCTGAGGTCTTGCCTGATTTCTTTTGATTTTCCCATGATATCAAGCAAAGAGGCACGGAGTTTGAAGATAGGACTTAAAACACTTTCACAGGTACACCTCCAATTCAGTACACCTCCTATCAGAAGCTAATTGGCTAACTGTCTAAAGGCTTGACATCATTTTCTGGAATTTTCCAAGCTGCTTAAAGGCACAGTTAACTTGGAACCATGGAATTGTGATATAGTCAATTAAAAGTGAAACAATCGGTCTGTAAACAATTGCTGGAAAAATTATTCATGTCATGCACAAAGAAGATGTCTTAAACCACTAGCCAAAACTATAGTTTGCTAATATTAAATCTGTGGAGTGGTTAAAAAAAATGAGTTTTAATAACTTCAACCTAAGTGTATGTAAACTTCTGACTTCAATTGTATATAAAAAAAACAACGCGTTTAATCATGTCCACTGACGCTAATGGAAATTCCATAATAAAAAGTATGGATTTTCCTACCATACGAGCAATTCAAGCTTGAAGTACATCTGTTTTTACGAGCCACATCAATTGGTGGCAGCGCGCCTCAACAATCCTCACAAGCAGCACAGCCACAGAATGAGAACCGCTCACTTAAGAGGAAGCACAACAGAATACAGGAATCTTCAGATGTGATTTTCAAAGTTTCCACTACTTTTAACTTGATACAGCATCCTAAAAATGCAGCATTTATGACGCTGAATACCAGTGTCAATGCAAAACAAATTTGCTGTCAGCTGTAGGCTTGTTCAATGATATGCAATTTATTTCAAACAGAAAGTTAATCTGTATTACATATTTATTGTAGGCCCCACATATTATATTTATAAATATTTGAATTATTATACATTATTTATATGATTTTTCTTTATTTGGGGGCCTAACTCAGAAGATAATGATGAATGCAATTAATTGTGATTAATTCAATTAATTAATAGGCACGTCATGTAAATAATTCGATTAAAAAAATGTATCTAATTTTTTAATTTGTCTTAATTAAAAATACACACAGTTTCAAAAGAATTAAATATTATACATGTTAACATGATTTTAATGTTGAGGCTATACTTTTGAAACAATGTGTATTTTAAAGGTGCAGTATGTAAGATTCAGAAACCCTTGTTATTAATGACACCTGTGACCGTTACGTGAACTGCAGCAAGCTACTTGTTGCTCGTACTCGTGCACAAACTCCATGAGGACGCAAGCGAGCGAGCATCAGCCAAAACAATGATGTAACGTACAAAGAGACTGAATGTGATTCACTGGCATCATGCTGACAAATGAGGTAGCATAATTAAAATTACACAATTATGACTGTTTTACTACAAACTTTGAGACTAAACTAAAACTACTCATCAGCTAACATAGCATACTGATACACACATACAGCTACATACTACCGACAGTTTACAGTTAAGTTGCACTATTGTATGTTTTGTATGTCATATGTCGTACTTCGAATAAGAAACCAGCGTATTTGCTTAAATTTATCCTGTATACATGACTTTTAGTATAAAGAGAAATTATTATATATTGTTGAAATTATTTGAAAGTTATGAAGCAAGGTAGCTTGCAATTCGTCAGCGTTAGCAGGCAAGATCAAGTTAGCTAAAATTACACAGATCGATCCTTATGGCACTATATTTCACATGCTTTGCAGTTATGTAAGCTTACCTGTCCAATAAGAAGAACGGCAATTCAGGGTGGGTTTTGATCCTCAAAACCGAACAAAGGTCCCTCCAAGAATCAAATGCCCTGCCGATGTTCACTCTAGTTTTCGCTCGACCACGATCACGTTCCCGCTTAGCCAGACGGGATCAGTAGATAAATGTTTTTTTTTTTTTTTGGCTTACTCTGAGTTTGTGTAGGAGTCGGTGTTGTGCTGGGAGCCGGCCGTTAGCTGGATTCCATCTCTAAGATAACGTTACCTAGTGTTGCAGACAGTTGTCACTGTTGAATAGCGGAAGAGAAGCTATCCTTTGGAAGTCACATCCTTTGGATTCTCCCGGTAAAAGTGACCCGCTCCCTTCGCATGAAATTAGTCTATAGGCTTTAATAGGCAACCTAGGAAGTCCGGGAGGGGCTAATTTTTAAGTTGCGTTTTAAGCCGTTCACACATTGGCAAAAAAAGGCGAATATTACATGAAAATTGTTACATATTGCACCTTTAATGTTTATTGACTGGCCCCATTTTCTTTCTTCGTAAATTAATTTGTTTAGCCACAATGTTCACTTTAAAAAAAAATAAAAAAAATAAATGTTGGATGGATTGAAAATATCTTTTGGGTAATATTATGTCACAAATGCTGCTGAACGAGCTTAACTTGTATTGAACCAGGAATACTCCTCTAATATGTTTAATATGCAAGATGAAACAACAATCGAAAACTGATTTAAAAACCTGAGCTCTTGAAATAATAGCATATAATGAATATACTGAAGTACTCATTACTTTTTAGAAGTTACTACTTCATTTAAACAGTTTAGGATATTGCATTACAAATATCACGTTTTTAAGGAATCAGATCATTATTCACAACACAAGTTAACCATTCTGACTAGACCGTAACTTCAAGTTGAAGTTCCCTTTGTCCTTCGCTTCACTGTGTGCAGATGTAAGTTGTAATATTACATTTATGTTGTAGATCTAGCTGATTTAGGGATGTTAATGATTGATCAAAAATTGATTAAATGTCGTTAATAATTTGATCGGATGGGGGAGTCACGTGACACTATGTGAGTGGAAGCAGCCTAGTGTTCTCCGCTACATTTTGCTACAATTATCCTTTCAATCAACATTACTTGGTGAGAACTGATTTAGTTTTGATTGTTAAACTGCACGGGGAGTGTAGGATGTGGAAGAATTCGAATTCGTCGGCCTGTGGGGACATTAAAAAGCATGCGACCACGAGGACTTAAAAGCGCACTGGGAATTGAGCATTCCAAATTGGGTGAAAAAGGGGAAAAATCGACAAAAAAAATACCAAAAAAAAAAAAAATGATAGAATATCTACGTTTTTTATTTTGAATGGTAAACAACATCGGTTACATTTCAATAAGTTACATAGACCACATGACAATGGAGGTTTAGGCCTCCACAAAATTGAGTTTTATTACTATGCTTTTAATCTTAGACACTTGGTCCATTGGTGTCTTCCACCTGAGAGAGCCCCTCCCTGGTACAACATTGAACAAGCGGTCCTTGCCCCAATTTTACCATTGCAAAGTCTTTTTTATTAAATTGCCTAGAGAAGTAAAAATGCATCCCATTATTTCACACTTACATTCAGTATGGACAAAGGTTTCCCGTATGTGATTGGGCCTTAACAGCTCTTAAGAGGCTATGGGAAAGAAATCTGAACTTGGTATTGGAGGATGGGTAGTGGGAAAGAATTGTAAAAAAATGTTAAAACTATGTCTAGGGATGCAAGGGTATGCCTTATTCAGTTTAAGTTTTTCATCATTTCTACTGGACTCCCTCTAGATGTTTTAAGCTTGGTTTAAAAGACACACCTACCTGCTAGTAATGGCAGTTGGAGGATGGAGACATAGCCCATGCTCTGTGGTTTTGCACTAAGATACAAGAATTCTGGGTAAGAGTCCAGCATTTTATCTGTGAGAGGTTTTAGATACTCAAATTTCATTCTGCCCCAGACTATGTATGATGGGGCGTTTATTAAAGTAGGTGACAAATATACAAAAAGCTAGATCCAAACTAGTGTAATGATTGGCAGACAAATAATTCTTAGAGGATGGAAGTCAATTGGCACTCCCTCATTTCAAGAATGGTTCACCGAATTGGGCAAGGTGGCGGCATTCGAAAAGATGTCATACAAACAGTTTGGCAGATTAGATGCATATGGTTATAAATGGGACAAATACATGACCTTTCAGGAAGGCTCTCGGTGAGGGCCATGTGGAGAGAAACCCTTTCTCTCTCTCTCTCTCTTCGTGTTTATATGTGTATACTCAAGCTTGGACCACGGGAATGTTTGTTGAGGATTGGGGTGGGGTTGGGGATTGGGAGGGGGACAGGGAATTAATGGGGGTTAAGGGGGATAATGGTTGACTCTGTGCATGTATATTTTGCTTTGTTCTGTGTTATGTTTGAGAATCAACCAAAAAAAATTATTTGATCAATTAAGCTTATCGATTGTCGATTAATTAATTTCAGGGTAAATGTGTTCTGAAACAAAGCTAGCAGACATTGATTTGGGTGTCTATACAGTCACCCTCCGCTAGAGGGTGCTTGCAGGCTGCATGTCATTATCTGGTTCACAGAAGAGGACGCACAGATGCCAGAAGAAGCGGGCTCAATGTAAAAAGTGTTGGAGTGTTTCTCTTTAAATTAACATTAACGGTTTCTGCACAAACCGTGATAGTGTGTTAAAGTACTTAAAGTACTGTTGATCTCCTAGTTTCATCCCAACCTATAATTACGTCAGCAATTGTCGGAAAAGCATGAAGGTACATTCAGCTGACATCTCACCATCGTCACCTTAGAAAAGGAATGTTAAGTACTATGTTTAAGCAGCGATAGGGTGATATACTGGTAGACATGATAAACCGGTAGAAATCTACCAACCGGTATATATTTTGGATTATCGTCTCTATCGCGGTAATGCAAAATTGCCACATGAGAAATGTGTACAGCACATAACACGCACGCATTACACACTCTGTCGGATAAATGGAGGAAGGCAGAGCGACTGCTCTTTCCTCAAATTCATTTGAATGAGAAGATAAAAGGAGATTACGAAGGGAAAAGTGCGTCTTCTGTGGTGTGGAATTGGTTTGGCTTTAGAAAACTTGATACTGAGCAGAAAACAACGATTTGCAAGGTTTGTTCATTGTGTATGTCCAGGGTTGGGAGGGTTACTTTTGAAATGTATTCCACTACAGATTACAGAATACTTGATGTAAAATATAATTTGTAACGTATTCCGTTAGATTACTCAAGGTCAGTAATGTATTCTAAATACTTTGGATTACTTCTTCAGCACTGGTAGATTTTTTCACTTGTTTTGACTATAAAAACTCTGCCAGTACAGTAAGACAAAATACCTAAATATCTTATGCAGTGTTGTTTCTAAAACAAGATAAATCAAATTGATCTTTTTTAAGGATTTTTAGATATTTTTACAGGAAAACAATGCAAAAATGATCATCAAGAATACGATTTTTGCCCTAATATCAAAGGTCTTACTAGAAAAAAAGAAATTATAATCTAACGTGAATTTTATTGATAAAAAAAATATGATCGTGCCTGGAAACATGTGCATGTAAAATGGCTAGAAATAGCATTTTATCTTAGCGTAAAGCTGACAATTTACACAAGGTTTATTTCTATTTCTTCTGCTCCAAACTTACTTCAAACTTACTTCTCTGTCTGCTCGCATGAATGTAACACATCATAAGAAAGTGTTTCACCGCTGTTCAAATGCTCTTTGGATCGCATCATTTATATGTATAAATGTTTTCCATCTGAAAGGACTAAATATTAAATGAAACAAATGACAATAAAATGCAAAGTAATCTCTTCAGTAATCAAAATACTTTTTGAATGTAACTGTATTCTAATTACCAATTATTTAAATTGTAACTGAAGTGGAATCCCGTTACATGTATTTCATTACTCCCTAACCCTGTGTATGTCGATATATGTAAATATCCATGTGTGCGTGTCTATCAATGGTCAGGGCTTCTTGTGAGACTGAGAGAAATGATGAAACAAATGGTTTTTCACTGACAGCTGCACATGTCATTAGACGAAAAGCATGTCTAGAACACAAGAAAACGTCACTGAATCTGCTTCTAAGGCCCGAAATTTCGCTTGAGCGACCATCAAAGCAAATTCAATGAGATTCATTCCACGCTCCTAACATGCCTCCCATCCAAACACGTGCAGCTGTGTTTTGTGCGAGTGTTGCATGGACGCTTAATTTGAAACACGCAAGTGCGCGCGAGTGTTGAAGGCATCCCATTCCCTTCATTTGTGCTCCTGTGAAAGTGCAGATCACACCTGCTACTCATTCTGGTTTCTCTCAATGTCATGTGGGTTTTTAAAATACATATCAAAACCCTTTCTAAAATTCAGTTCAAATGATGTTTGATATCAGGAAACAAACCATCCATACCGTATTTTCCTTCAGATATTTTATATTTTCTTTACATAGATTCATAAAAACACTAAGAGCCTAATTAAGTGTTTATTTATATGTTATTTTCTTTGTTGCATTGCTTTGAAAAGATGTTAAGTTTTTTGAGGAAACTTATAAAATAATAATAATAATAATTATTATTATTATTATTATTATAAAAATAAAAAGAAGATTAGGGCACATCATCAGACTGAAATGTGACAAAAAATGTTTTACTTTATGTTTGTCAACTTGTAAATAAAGAGAAAATTATATAAGATGAAGTAATTTTCATTTATAAAGTATTTAATTCACTGACTGGATAACTCAAAATTACACATTGCGACATGGCTTAATATATAATACAATTTTACAGATTTGTCAGAAAAAAATTTAACTATATTGTGATATATATCATTATCGTGATATAAATAATATTCTTTTTATTATTTTTTTTTATAATAAAAAGTCCAACGGTCTGAAATATCCCATGATCCACAAAGTGAAGTTTTAGTCAACTTAAATATGCATAAGTAATATATCAAGTTATTTTTAACAGTAGCCTAATTCTTTAACAGTAATTAAACAATTCACAGATTTGTACTAAATACAGCCTAAATGTATTTAAATACACTGAACTAAGTATATTTTAAGAGGAAAATACCAATACTTACATTACTTTAGTGTATTCATGTAAAGTATTTTTAAACAACAGGCTACATATTATTAGGAGTCCTGCATGTGCGTTTTGCAATATTAACGTTAACGATTAATCAATTAATTGATCGTTAATTTACACAACAATCGATTATGAAAATGTCTAAAAATTCACATCCCAAAGCTGTTTATTAACCTTTTAGTAAAGCTCATTGTACAGGTGTTCACAGCTCAAGCCAGAAAATCATAAAAAAAACATTCATAAATAAAAAACAGTGTTAGCGCATTGTTAATATCTTGCGGTATTATTTTCTCATCATTTTTCATCAAAATTACTGTATGTTGTAATTAAAACTGTTTGATTATTGTCATGATGCCTCTTTTTTATCTCATCTTCATTATAGTTGACATAATAAAATAAAAAAACCTTTGTGAACCAACATTTTCATTCATTAATTTTCCGTTGACGAGATTTACACTGGTTCTGGCGGCCATTGCTAGAGGAGAAATATCCCTGTATAAGACTATGTACCCTTTAGTTATCTGCTGAATTAGCATTTTTTCTAATCAGGAAGTACAGACTGATGGCTGTCTTCAAGCTGAAACCATCTCTACACCAGAGGTCTCAATGAAAACAACATTGAACATTGAAAAGGGAAGTGTGTTAGTGATTTGCCACAGTATACGTCAAGCTGTATTAATTGAGTAGCGTTTGTTTGTGTCAGTTTAGATCTTCAGTCAGAAAGGATTGGGCATGGGCACTTCTGCTGGAAAGCAACAGTCCATCAAATATTCAAATGTTTACAACGTTTACCTTTAAACTGGACTAACGTGTGTGCGTGGGAAGTGATATCTTACCCAGCGGAGGTGATGAACCGCGGCCTCTGTAGCTCTATGCTTTGAACCAGCAGTCTGGGCTCAAGGGTTCGGATCTCTACATAACGCGGCAAAACTGCAATGATGTACGGTGGCTGGTGCGCTGAAGGCAGATAAGAGAATGGACACATGTGAGACTAGTCATAAAACAATTCTAACACAACATCTTGTCACTGTTCATTAATACCTACAGCCCACAAAAGAATCAAAGGGCCATTGATACAGTGTATCCAGAAAGTATTCACAGCGCTTCACTTTTTCCACATTTTGTTATGTTACAGCCTTATTCCAAAATGGATTAAATTCATTATTTTCCTCAAAATTCTACAAACAATACCCCATAATGACAACATGAAAGAAGTTTGTTTGAAATCTTTGCAAATTTATAAAAAAAAAATAAAAAAAAATAAAATAAAAAAAAAATCACATGTACATAAGTATTCACAGCCTTTGCCATGACACTCAAAATCGAGCTCAGGTGCATCCTGTTTCCACTGATCATCCTTGAGATGTTTCTACAACTTGACTGGAGTCCATCTGTGGTAAATTCAGTTGATTGGACATGATTTGGAAAGGCACACACCAGTCTATATAAGGTCCCACAGTTAACAGTGCATGTCTGAGCACAAACCAAGCCATGAAGTCCAAGGAATTGTCTGTAGACCTCCGAGACAGGATTGCATCGAGGCACAGATCTGGGGAAGGGTACAGAAAAATTTCTGCAGCATTGAAGGTCCCAATGAGCACAGTGGCCTCCATCATCCGTAAATGGAAGAAGTTTGGAACCACCAGGACTCTTCCTAGAGCTGGCCGCCCGGCCAAACTGAGCGATCGGGGGAGAAGGGCCTTAGTCAGGGAGGTGACCAAGAACCCGATGGTCACTCTGACAGAGCTCCAGCGTTTCTCTGTGGAGAGAGGAGAACCTTCCAGAAGAACAACCATCTCTGCAGCACTCCACCAATCAGGCCTGTATGGTAGAGTGGCCAGACAGAAACCACTCCTCAGTAAAAGGCACATGACAGCCCACCTGGAGTTTGCCAAAAGGCACCTGAAGGACTCTCAGACCATGAGAAACAAAATTCTCTGGTCTGATGAAACAAAGATTGAACTCTTTGGCCTGAATGGCAAGCATCATGTCTGGAAGAAACCAGGCACCGCTCATCACCTGGCCAATACCATCCCTACAGTGAAGCATGGTGGTGGCAGCATCATGCTGTGGGGATGTTTTTCAGTGGCAGGAACTGGGAGACTAGTCAGGATCGAGGGAAAGATGAATGCAGCAATGTACAGAGACATCCTTGATGAAAACCTGCTCCAGAGCGCTCTGGACCTCAGACTGGGGTGAAGGTTCATTTTCAAACAGGACAACGACCCTAAGCACACAGCCAAGATAACAAAGGAGTGGCTCCGAGACAACTCTGTGAATGTCCTTGAGTGGCCCAGCCAGAGCCCAGACTTGAACCCGATTGAACATCTCTGGAGAGATCTGAAAATGGCTGTGCACCGACGCTCCCCATCCAACCTGATGGAGCTTGAGAGGTCCTGCAAAGAAGAATGGGAGAAAATGCCCAAAAATAGGTGCGCCAAGCTTGTAGCATCATACTCAAAAAGACTTGAGGCTGTAATTGGTGCCAAAGGTGCTTCAACAAAGTACTGAGCAAAGGCTGTGAATACTTATGTACATGTGATTTTTTTTTTTTTCATTTTTTTTTTTTTTTATAAATTTGCAAAGATTTCAAACAAACTTCTTTCACGTTGTCATTATGGGGTATTGTTTGTAGAATTTTGAGGAAAATAATGATTTTAATCCATTTTGGAATAAGGCTGTAACATAATAAAATGTGGAAAAAGTGAAGCGCTGTGAATACTTTCTGGATGCACTGTAATCATCTGGTGCAAATATTGAATGTTGACATTATATTCATATTGCCAGCAAAATCATCATCAAATTAACCAACACAGTGAATATCGTAATGATTTTAATGCACCTTTTATTAGGCAAAAATCTTTCTGAAGAATTTCATTAAACTAGTTTTGTGATCCTTCATTGCTAGCTAAATATAGCCTATTGAATATCATCAAAAGGCCACAAAATATTCAGTTCTAATTTTAGCTTTATTACACGGCTCAATGGAATAGTCTATATTGACTGGTCAATGGCGCCATCTAGCGGTCTGATATATCAGAGTACCAACGGCATATTCACGTTTCAGACCGCTCATCCGGTTACCGCAATATTGCGAGCCATCTTTCCTGTTTCTTGGATCACTGTGCGTTCTCTACAAGTAAGCTAATAAAATTATTTAAACTCAAATCAATGTTTCATGCGCATTTATTTATTTATTTGGCAAGTAGTCTTACAATGAGCTGGATAATGAGCAGTCAGACAGTCATTAATTACAAAATAAACCACCAGAACTCTGACACAAAACGGAGGTGGATTTTAGCTGTCCAGTGATTTATTTCTTCTTACATAATTACATAATTTCAACGCAAATCAATGTTTCATGTCCACTTATTTGGCAAGCTGTCTTGTAATAGGCTGGTTAATGAGGAGTCAGATGATTATTTTCACAGAATAAACACCAACAGAACTCAAACCAGTGGTTGATTTCAGATGTTCAGTGATTTATTTCTTCTCAATTACATAATTTCAACTCAAATCAATAGTTTATGTCCATGTATTTATTTGGTTAGTAGCTGTGTAATAAGTGGGATAATGTACAGTCAGCCAGTTGTTTTCGCATGATACAAGACCTTTATATGCCAAAAATATCTTATTACAGACAACATCAACACAGTTTCATCAACACAAGCTGGAGCAATAGTAATAGACTTGCACATGTGGCATATTTTAGGAAGTCAAATCTGTGATCTAAATAATCTTAAGACCACTAGTGGCTCAGAAGACCTCTACAACATGTGGGATAGAAAAATCCAGCTCAAACCAGAGCCCAGAACATGCTAAGACTCCAATCTGGACGAGACAATACTGTGAAAGCCAGAGCTCTTCAATAACATACTCATCTGGATGTTTGACAGTTACTCTGCAGTGATGGAACAAACACTGTTGTCTTTCCATTCTTCCAGAACTACATTATTCTGTAACTGTCTCTGGGAACTACCCAGCATCTCTATTTCTACACTTATATTTGCAATTTAGTTAAGTTACTCAACATATTATCTACTATATACAGTATATTAGGGCTGTTGCTTTAACGTGTTAATTCAGTGCGATCAAGTTTATAAAAAAATAACATGTTAAAAATATTAATGCAATTAATCATGCCCCCGGACCAAAATAAGGAATGTTCACCATGTTTTTACGAGTCACGGTCAGCGGGGGCAGTAAGCGCAACTCCAGCTGAACAGGCAACAAACCACACTTACTGACAGCAGACTGCACAAAACCAGGACACGTTCTTACGTTCAAACACAGATGGTTGTAGCGCAATTCCGAATGTAGGGTTCTCGATATGCATTTTTCTAGGTTTTAAACTAGATTTAGCATCCTAAAAATGCAGTGCTTATGATGCGACACAGGGCTGTTTCTGAGCATTTCAGGGCCCTAAGAAAGATCCTACTTGGAGGACCCCCAACAAATCTGAATATATTAACTTAAAAACTGAATATATTAACTACACAAAACACAATAATTATACACAACAGGACACAACTGCATAACGTTAGCTAACTATTTGTTGCAATTTAATACATGACAAACAACTCTCTCCTTGCATTTACATTCTCCCTTCCCTGTCGGGCCACAAGGGGGCCCCCTTTAACTGTCAAATTGAGACATAGCAGCTGCTTGATTCTTACTGGCAGCTAGGGCTGGACGATTTGATGATATATATTGTGGCGACGATATAAAGTGTCAATTGATAGAGATTTTGCTATATCGCATCTATCAGTGGATACGCTTCATGTGAGACTGAAACCAGGCTTGAGCGGCGAATGAGTTGCTGCTGGTAAAATTTGCGTGTGTTGGTTTAACGGCAGATTCACTAAAGGAATTATGCACTGCATGCTGATTCTTTGCAATTCTGATTTTGCAGGCCAATTCTGAGCATTCTACAGCGAAGAATGCAGCAGTCTACCGTGATCTGAATCACTCTCAGCATCACTGTGATCCAGACACCTGAATCATCTCTTTAACAGGCACATCTGTACTTCTCCATCACTGGATGAATTATTGCTGATATGATCAAAAGGAAGTCAGGAAAATGAAGGGGAGCTTGTTGTTAAAACAGGTGCAACATCTGTGGTTTAGGTTCACAAAAGCCAACAGATTAGAAATGTTTTAATTTTTTTAACTGTATAATCACGTGTGGTAAAACACCTCAAATCTGTTTTACCACCTCAAAATGAAGCACGCTAAAGTATATAATGAAAGACGAAAGATGCGCTCCACATTATTTCCATGAATTAAGTGTTTATAAATATATTTGATTTGCAAGACATGTTATTTTCATGGTATATTTTTTTATACTAAAATTATGTAATATTTTCTGTTACTTTGCTTTGAAAAGATCTATATAAAAGATAAAAGATACTTTATTTTTTAAAAGAAAAATATAGTTAATAATTACAGTATATAAATAATATAAGTATAATAATATTGGTCAACAACATATCAGACCAACATTTGGCATAAGGTGAAATTCAGTAGTGTTTATTTTATTTTTAACTTCGAATGTTTGTCAAGTTCTAAATAAGGAGAAAATTATATAAGAGGAAGTAGTTTTCATTTAAAAAGTATTTATTTCACTGACTAGATTTTCCAAAACTAGGCATTAGAATATGGTTATTTATTATGTTAACCAATTTTTATTGGTTTTCCAGAAAGAAAAAAAAATACTATAATGTGATATATATCGTTATCGTGATATAACATTACTCATATACAGTAGTGATATAAGATTTTGGACATATCACCCAGCCCTACAGGCAGCATTTAGTATATTTAAAAATAAACAAATAAAATAAAATGTTTATATTTTTTATTCTTTGTGGGGCCCCTCGGTGGCTCGGGTGCCCAATTTACCGCTTATAGGTAGAAACGGCCCTGAAGCGACACAACTTTAAAAGCATCCGTCTGACGCATGTGTACATGCACACGTCCTTAGAAAAGCCCTTAGTCTACCTCGGAAAGATATTCAAGTTAAATTGCTAAATGGATTGATGTGGACTGTAGGCCATTGATAGACTTTTGTTCAGTGAAATGGAAATAAATAATATATTGCTTTCTAAAGCCACATTTTGTATTGTTTATCAATGCTTTTCTCATCTGCCACAATAAAGTAATGTATTTTAATTTTATAAATGATTATGTTTATTATATATTATATTTAAATAATTATTTTATTTGGGGTCCTTTCTCTGCAAATATTGATTACAGTATATGCGATTAATTTGATTAATTACTCAGTACATCATCGATCAATTGATTTACAGCCCTACTATATATCAAATATATATATATATATATATTGTTCTTATACAATTTAGAGTCTATATACTGTATAGTTTATTTGAAGCATCAAAAACAAGTAGAGGTATGTTCATCCACTCTTGGTGACAAAAACAAAACAAAAAAAATAACTACTACAGTACAAAATGGATTCATGGATCCGTGAAAATCCCAGGAGATCAGCAGTTACAGAAATACTAAAACCAACCTGTCTGGCACCAACAATCATGCCACGGTCCAAATAATTGTGATCAAATTTTTTTCCCCATTCTGATGGTTGATGTGAACATTTACTGAAGCTCCTGACCCGTATCTGAATGATTTTATGCACTGCACTGCTGCCACACAATTGGCTGATTAGATAATCTCATGGATGATTGCTGGTGCCAGACGAGCTGGTTTGAGTATTTCTGTAACTGCTGATCTCCTGGGATTTTCACGCACAACAGTCTCTAGAATTTACTCCGAATCCAGTGAGCAGCAGTTCTGTGGACAGAAACGCCTTGTTGATGAGAGAGGTCAACAGAGAATGGCCAGACTGGTTCAAACTGACAAAGTCTACAGTAACTCAGATAACCACTCTGTACAGTTGTGGTGAGAAGGATATAATCTCAGAATGCTATTCTGAGATGAGGGTTGGCGCTGTTTTGCCGGCACGAGGGGGATCTACACAATATTAGGCAGATGGTTTTAATGTTGTGGCTAGATTTTTAAGATTTATATGTGAAAACTAATATATATATATGATTATATATATTATATATGATGCTCACTTCACAGTTTTCTTAATATCTTTAATATATTTTTAGTTTTCAGTTGCATTACGCTTACATGTTGCCAAAAGTGTGGCGAGTAATAACAAAAATTTACTAGCCAATGGCGATTCTTTCTCTGACTTGTCCATAGAGGGTTGGATGTATTAGCTACTTTTTAGAAGTTCCTCTGTTGTGAATTCCTCACATTTAGACAGTTTAGTATATTGCATTAGATGTAGCACGTTTTTAAGGAAACCGTATATTCCCAACACAAGTTACCAATTCTGCCTAGCGTGTAACTTCAAGTTCACTTGTGCATTCGCTTCAGTCTGTGCAGATGTCAATTTTACTATTACGTTTATGTTGTGGATATAGCTGATTAATCTTACATATACAGGATGTTTAAATGAGGTAATTAACCCGTTAGGAAATTTCTTGTACAGTAACAGACATTTTCATCAGTAATTTTGGTTGATGAGATTAACAATTTGTACTAGAGAACAAATAATTCACTTAAATATGAAAACAAATGGAGATCAACTAAACTCTGGTGGGCCATATTCATATTATTTTAAAAGTGACTGAACCTGTTTGATGATACATATTTGGCGAGTTGCTGAGCTAATGAGAACTTTGTTGAAACATGTTCATTAAGAGTGACATCATACCCATCGCTACAGGGATGTCTGTCCAGTTAAGGGCACACTTCTGAGTGCAGACCCCTTCTTCATTCAAGACAACCGTGAGGTCATCCTGGCCCACTGCTACTTTCCCGTCAGCCAATGGGGCCACCAAAGGTTCCAACTGTTTACCTGTAGGGAACAACTCCTTGACGGAGCCACGTCCATCCATCTGAGAAAGAAATATTACATATTTATTTTTAATTCAGTAGACATCCTATGACATTCACTTATATTTGAAAACAAGTGTTGGGGAGTAACTGACTAACAGAAGCGACATAACTACAAAGTTTCAACAGTGTTACAGTAGCTGATTCATTGTGGTTAATCAGTTTGTTTGTTTGTTTGTTCATTTCCACAAATCTGTTAAAAAAGATTCACTGATTCATTAAAAACATTGGGTAGCATTCTACTATGTCTTGTTTTACTCAAATGCTGCTGTTCATCACTATTTTTATGCAGATTACAATTGTGTTTTTAGATTATTAAAATGTACCTGTTCCAAGTTTATGTGCTAAATAAATATGCCTCAGATTCTCCCTTACATGGCTTCAATGTTAGCTACTTTTTGTTAGGTAGCCTGACTGTTTAATCCTTTTTAAATAATGTGGAGCAAGCAGCTTTCCCAACATTGTTGGAACCAAATAACCATTGATGATGGGCACATTCATGTCATTACTACCTCTACCTGTATTTGTTCTTTTTACTTACCCGTATCAGATAGTAGTCTCGTTTGAAGCCCACACATATGGAGTTTTCACACCAAGCCATGGACTTAGGAATGTCTGGAGCGGTGACATCCCCCTGCAGCAGTGACCAAATATGATTTAGCCTTCAGTAATGGACAGACCATTCGAAAATTATTTGATATCTGTGCTTCTTAACCAACCTGTAATTCATGGAACTCTCTGTCCTTCCAGTAAAACAGCTGAATTTTCCTCTTGACTGCAACGCACATGCGCAGTTTGGCCTCACCTGAGCTGGATTGCTGGAGAGACAGAGAGAGAGAGAGAGAGAGAGAGAGAGAGAGAGAGTGAGAGGGGGGAAGAAGGGGGACGTGGGGATCAGAGACAGATTAACTATGTTCTGATAACCTGAAAGCCTCCAAATAATATTTGTCTTAAATTTTAAAGACATACTACTGTATATCCATTTTTTTTTATCATTTCAAAACCTAACAACCAAATTGTTGTGAAAAGTTTAGCTTTAAAAGTGTGCTTGTGCTGTCTTTCTTTTTAATAGATGCCACTTGCTCTGATATTTTGTTATCAAATGCAGTGACATATATATCTTTTAAATTAGAGTTAATATATTTTTTACTTTGTGCAACTCCAGGTCCACTAGGGGTGTAATGGTTCTCGGTAAAAAACCGATCCGTACGGTTAGCTACTCACGATTCGGTAAGCTTTGGCACCGCGGTTCACCTCAAGTTTATTGATGCATCTGGAGCACAAGGTTTTGTGAAGAAAATAAAGCATCATATAGACACGCACAGTTACAACCTCCGCTCATGCACCTGAATGGATCTGTAGATGGATACACTCCACCTGTGTTTCACGTGGGTCAACTTGATGACATCACTGTTCTGCAAGCGTTGTGTCAAGTTGAAAATGGCAAGTGGAGAAAACGAGCCGCTGATGGTCAAAAAACGTTTACAAAACAGGCACTGTTTGCAGACATCGCTCGACACAAGTGCCATATACTGGTAATAACATCGACATATGATCATTTACGGCGAAATACCCGGGGAAAGATGAGCCGAAACTGCATACACTCCCTTTCGTTTTTAAGCAGGCACTCAGTGCTGATTCGGACAGGCATAAAACAATAACTAAAGCGATTGGGGTGTTCATTGCCAGCGATATGTTTCCCTACTCCGTTGATGAAGATGTGTGATTCCGCGTGTGATTAAAACACTCGAGCTGCGTCACAACATCCCTCGTATCCATTTTAATAGCAAAGATCCTTCTGTAGTGATGTACAGCTTCTGAATATTGAATATATGGGCAATAGAGTTTGAAATGCATTTTATGTCGATGTATGTAGTGTAATAGTGCAGGTATAAAGTTAAAATGTTGATTTATTAATTAGAGAAAAGGGTTTTTTGTTAAAGACCCAGTGAAAATTAACCATAGTAATATTGTAGTAACCATGACTGCTGTCACCATGGTTTTCATTGCAGAAATCATGGTTTTGATTCAATTAACCATGGTTTCACAACAGTAATACTGTAGTTTCCATATACTAACCATGATTATACTATATATTGTAAACAGGACAGTAATCATGTTGACTTTGTGGTTACTGTGTTTTTACTAAAAATACCATAGTTAAACTATGGTTACTGTAAAACAATGATTTTTTATTAAGGGCAAACCTGTTGAAGTGTTTGTTACCAAATAAAGTATTCTTACTTTGGATTTGGCAGTAATGTTTCTTTTTTTCCTGAACATTGCAAATACCGAACCGTACCGAAACCATGACCCTAAAACCG
This sequence comes from Myxocyprinus asiaticus, assembly GCF_019703515.2. Classification (NCBI taxonomy): domain Eukaryota; kingdom Metazoa; phylum Chordata; class Actinopteri; order Cypriniformes; family Catostomidae; genus Myxocyprinus; species Myxocyprinus asiaticus. Next base: position 43,488,178 of record NC_059363.1, on the reverse strand, counting down.
TGATACAAACCGAACCATGAGAAATTTGAACCGTTACACCCCTAACGTCCACATGTGTGGACGCTGTATTTGGCTTTGCTATACGCAACACATAATTTCAATTCATTTAAACCGACCAAATACTGTTAACAAAACACTCTACACTGTCATTTAAGGGTTAAACTTCTGGTGAGCAGCATCACATGGTACAACAGCATAGCATCGATTTCCGTGAAGTGCTCCTACAGGCACAGCACCAACAAAAGTGCCACTGGTAAGAAACCTCTACGTTTTTTTATTTAAACCTGTTTGGTTGTAAAGAGTAGCATCTCTAGTTTTGTTTAATATGCCAATTTAAAAAAAAAAAACATTCATTTTTCACGCATCAGTGCGCTAATAAACATGATGTCCACATATGTGGAAAATTGAACCTTATCCCCTCAAAAGTAAAACAAAACAAAAATTTAGTTAATACATTTTAGTATATTTTACTTTAACACTGTACAATAGGGTTCTACTCATTAACATTAGTTAATGCATTCCTAAATATTTACTGTGCATTATCACATTGAGAATCAATGAGTTCATCCAAAAGCTGAAAACTTTTGCTCTCAGAGGCTTTATATGGAGTTGATTAAAACAAGGTGCATTTAGAACTTTTCTGAGACCAGTGCAGACAGACAGCACACTGGAGGTTAAGTCATTCACTAAATAGGGGCAAGGGAGCATCCTATAGCTCTCTCTGCAGCTAAGTGCATTCACTCCTATAATCCGACCAAAAGTTCAGTTTCAGGCTGCAGATGATGTTTGACCCACTCAACATGTTTGCAGACACGGGACAATGATAATCAGTACATAGATTCAGAATTTTATAATGCTAAATTTAAATTTTAACATGGTTGGCAGTGATTGGATGATTCTGGCCATTAATTTTATATAAGAAGGATTTATTCAGCTTTATAGGAAATCAGCTGTAACGTCTCAAAAACATGAATAACCAACATTCCTGAAACATAATCAACAATTTGATGAAAAAAAAATCTGACTTTCAATGGCTTCGTATTATTTAAAATTTTACAACTTAGTACTTGTCCACATATGTGGACATCAATTTTTAGGAAAACTATTTGCTTTAGAATTGTTTTAATTTTTTATTAGATGCTTATAGTTACAAATCAAAAAGGTAAATGGAAAATATTACTTGCTTTATACTGACAATCCCCTCCCTGTGATTGTGCTCTTGGAAAAAATTAATCATGGCTGACTGTGAATAGTTTACTTTTCCAATGGCATTGGTAAATGTGCACTTGATTTTGTGTGATGCTGCATAGTCGAAGCTAGGTGTCTGCAAACATAAACATTAATATCACTGAATGCACTTTTAAGAATGGGCTGAATGTCCATATACTTTTTTACCATGACTGCATATAAGCAATACTAATTAATAAACATGGTTTTTCCATGTTGAATCAACCAAATTTCAGAAAATTCCTCGGCTGATTTTTATTTTAATTTTGTTAGTACTTTTTATGATGAAAGCCAAAATATTAAATGCCATGGATCAATATTTACTAAGTAATCCATTATTTTGTAGAGGCAGGGTCAAATGACAATTTCACCTAGGATTTAAATAAGATTAAAATAATGGCAGTGTTATTATTTTATTTTTACACAGAAATAAGTCAGTTGAGTTCAGCAGCCTTTGTTGCATTACAGTCCAAAAAGGGGAAACACTTTCAAAATCAAGATTTTGACATTATTGCTTTATGTGAAAAAATCTAAATGAATAAAAAGGTACATTTCAAGTTTAAATATTATTTGTACTTTAGACCATTGTCTTCTTAGACAAGAAAAACTAGCTTCATACCATGCGACCCACAATTTGTTTTGAACACTGAAAATAGGTAAAACGTAACAATTTATGGATGGAGTCACACTGAGAGCCCCATATATCTGGGATTTAACTAAATACAGAGCCTTAAACATGAAGCTACAAAAAGGAAGGTTTGTTTTGAACCAGAATATAAAAGGATAATAAGAAAACTTTAATACATCTGGAGTTATAAGCACTCCAACTTTTGAAAAACAATAAAAACTGATTTTATTTTTTACCATATTGGACATTATTGTAGTATAATGCAACAAGAGGTGCTGAAGTCAACTGATTTTAGCAATAGACTTACCTGTCTCTGTGCAGAAATAAAAAAAAATTCAACATTTATAAGGTTTTTGTTTTGACCTGTAGTTTTGCTCCAAAATCATAGCCGAAATTTGTCATTTTGACCCCCTTCCACAAAATAACGGATTACTCCTTAAATATTGATCCATAGCTTTAATAATTTATGTTTATTCATCATTTATGCTTATCTTTAATTATCAAAAACAAAATTTGAGCCAGGGATCTTTGTTTGTTACTTACCTGCAGGTCACAGGCAAACAGTGTGGCCCCTCTGGCTTTGGACACCACAGTGATCTGCTGGAACGTGAGTAGGTCATGAACGTGGATGTTATTTTCTGAAATGAAAGAGACCAATGATACTGCTGATACTGAAAATATATACTTCAACAAGTAACCTGACACCACATCAACATTTTCAACAAGTGCATAAAAATGTGCACCAACTTCCTCACATGCACCCTTAACAAGGTAAAAAAGATTATGACTTCACATCATATGACAATATGACTAGACCATTCTGGGATTAAATACTCACCCAACAGACTAACCAAAATCTTGTACTGGGATACCACGAACAGCTGTGAGAGGAGACAGATTATCAGAGAAGCCCAACTGATATGACAGAAAAAAGCTTGAATCATCTGAGTGACATAAAAACAGACTTCAGTTTAATTAACTGCTTAACTCTTCAGCTCTTCAAACTACAACTTAAACCTAATAAGAAACAAACAGTAAACAATGGTAACAATCTTTCCTGTAGTGGACTGAATTTTTCTTTATCTGCAATGCAATCATACTTTTGCAAGCCCTTTCAACATTTACAATTAACATTTAATAAAAATAATAATAAATAATAATAAATATAGCTGCAAGCAGCAATTAAGGAGCCAAGCACGTCAACCATTATTAGGCATAACAATGGCAAAAAAATAAGTAATTAAAGCAATCTGGTCATGATTTTAGGCAAAATGGTTGAAAAACCATGAATACTATCAATTGCATTGGGACATAAAAGCTTATTACTTTTGACCAACAGGTGGCGCGGTCAACAAATTGAAATGGTGCAGTTAAGATGACACATATAAATGTGGTTTAATGTATGGTATAGTCAAATATAAAATTATAGTTATTTCAGGACTGGTTTAATGTATAATATTGTAAAAAAAAAAAAAAAAATATATATATATATATATATATATATATATATATATATATATATATATAGAAAAGTTTTAGTGAGACATTATGCAATTTATCTTTATAAGTTTATATATTGATATGCAAATAAGCTACCATACAGTCTGAAACATCAAACTGTAATTACTTTGTGATAAATTATTTTAGAAAATTAAAACACCAAAGAGGAGGTGGAGTTGGAATGTATTTTTCTGAAAAAATTGAGTGTAATATCTTTCTTCCTGAGCTCTGGAGCTTACAATGTTTATTCTTTGTAGTTCCACATGTCAATTTGACTATTGCACTTTTGTACAGGCCTAATTCATACAAAACTGGCATATTTCAACAGCAGCTATTACATGCCATTGAAGAGATAGAGAAGCATGCAGGACAGAAAATAATCAAGGGAGACTTTAATGAGGACATCTTGACTTCATCTATATTTGTGAAATTAATGGAACAACATGGATACAGTCAACATGTACGTAATCCAACTACTGAAAAGGGTACGTGAATAGACCATGTTTATACAAAAGATATAGGAGGAAGTGTTGAAGTTGTGTAAACATACTATAGTTTTCATCAGGCAATAAATGGACATAAAGTGTATTAATGGACATAAAGATTCGACCGCCATAGAATTGAGAGGGGATAGGGAGGAAGACAAGACTTGACAGCTCCCTGGGGGAGGTTGAGGGTGTAGGGGAGACCGGATTGGCTGGTATAAGAGTTGATTAGCACAAGGTTCGTTTTTGGATTAGTTTGTTAACTATTAATTGATTACTGGGAGTCACATGACGCCATGCGTGGAGCGGACGTGTGAACGGCGAGCTCTGCGCACTTTGCTAATTTTATTACTATTTGTGTCATAAACCGGTGAGATTCGATACACCCTGATTCTTAACTGTTCTAGGAAGACAATATGTAAAAAAATTCAAAATCCTCAGGCTCTGGAGATATTAAAAGACACTTATGTGCTCAGGCTTATTCCCTGAAGCAACAGACCGAAAGCCCCGGACTCAATTAAGACGGTGAACTGAAAGAAATCTGGCATGAATTGATGAATGTGTCGGCAATGCTGACGAAAGTTGTTGCAGATTTGGAGGATCTTGCTGTAATACGTCGGTCGATTACTTCCATGGAGACGAAATTCGCCGAGTTGGTTACAAGATTGTCGGACGTCGAGAGACGGATCGATTATCTGGAGTCATCGGAGAGGGAATTAGCTGCTAATCTGCTAGCAACCAAGGTGGATTTGGAACACGTTTGGGAAAAACTGGAGGATTTGGAGAATCATAATCGATGAAACAGCATCTGAACTGCTGGAATTCCTAAGCATGAGGAAGGCCGAGATATGGTGAAATTCCTAGACGAGCTCTTCCCGAGTCTGCTCGACATAACAGTCCCGGCTCGGAGATCCACAGAGGGAGACAGGCCCCGATCAGTTCTGGCCAAATTTCTGAGATTATCCGATAAATATCTCGTGTTGCGCGAGGCAAGGAGTAAAGGAAATCTTTCTTAGAAGAACCACAGCATTTTCTTGTTCCCAGACTTAGCAAATTTGTCAAGAGAGAAATGTGATCCATTCAAGGAATGCAAGAATCTCTTATATCAATGGAAGATCTCTTTGCACTGATGTTTCCGGCCAAACTGAGAATAGATACTAATGATGGCCGCAAAGTATTTACATATCCATAGCAATCGATGTCCTTCATAAAAGCATTGGAGCAAGCCATTTGGTGTTTCTCACGTGGCCCCCAAGTGAACTTGACTTGCTAAATATACACTTGACTGTCTGAGGAAGCTGGGCGCCATTTTGTTTCTTTTTGTGTTGGTTCCGCCTAGCAGCTGGAGTTTGTTTTGTGGAATAACACCCCTTCGGGACATTTATGGATGAATCTGCATGTTCCTTGAGTTTATGCCTCCAATTGGCTGGAGTTTCATTTGTGGAGTATTTTTTGCAGGACATTGGAAAGATTAAGTCATCTGTTGCACTCATGAACAGCCGGCTCACTGAACATTTGTTTGACTGTCCGAGGAAACTGAACAGATATTTTTTAATTTTTTTTTGCTGGTTCCGTTAGCGGCTGGAGCTTGTTTTGTGGAGGAACATACCTTTGATACAGTTTTGGGAATGAATCTACACATTCTTTGTGTTTATTTTCCCTATTGACTGGAGTTTGTTTTATAGATTATCTTCTGTTATGTAATTCTGTCTCACAAAATTTGTATAGAAACACCGGACTTGAGCAATTCGACAGCAAAGTTGTCGTGGGGGCTCTTGTAGGCGTGCATGGACTGTTTGAGTTTAGAGGGATGGACGTTGGTTGGCGCTGTCATGTGTGGGGTTAATGCGCACGTTTTTCTTTTTTCTGTTTGATTGGCCACATGATATTAATGGTGTGGAAACCTTGCATTGAAACTTGTTACATTAGTGCCATTGGTGTCGAAGCCCGGGAAGGAGGAGGCGGGAACCGGACGAAGCATCAAAGTAATGTTTAATGAAAAAAAACATAAATACAAACGCATTCAGGGCAGCTGCCTGTAGCTCTCTCTCTCCCGAACTGCCGTATCTCGTTGCACTTACCTCTCTCCTCGGCTGATTAGCCCAATTTTGGGCCAGGCGTGCATAGTCACGCCCTCCTCCTTGTCACAAACAGACACCGGACTAGTGTTACTGTTGTTGATGGCAGCAAATCTCCGCAAATACAAGTACTCCGGCCCTTCCCGAGCAAGGCCTGAAGCCTCGGGACAGAGTACCTCATGCAATTCCAGCCAATCTGCTGCTACTACAGGGCAGTTCGAAGATATAAACATGGCCTTTGAAGTGATAAAGGCAGACATTCTCTCCTCTCTGAGGTCAGATATTTCCTCTATAATAAAGCAAGAGCTGAAGTGTGTGCTAACTGAAAACCTTGAGACAATAAAATGTGAACTACAGGCAGTGAGGTCTGAAATTGCAACCAATGTTATTGCTAAATGCTCTGAAATCGAGCAAATTAAAGAGAACATCAAGGATATTGGGGAGGGGCTCTCTACATGGCCAGATGAGGTGGCTACTCTCCACCTCAAGCTAGTCCACAGCAGTATCCAAACTGCTGAGAGAGATGTTGCAAATGGATAGGAAAGGAGAAAAGGAGTTCCGGGATGCATATGAAGCAATGAAGTATGTGAAGAGGAAAATCATCCCAGAGACACAGAATGACGCCTGACAAGCATGCAGTACCCTTGAGGAAAGTGACATTGCTCGATAAGTATTTGAGCCCCTATACATGATAGTAATTTAATCTATGCCCCCATATATCCAGCTCAATGGGCTGGATAATATGATAACTGAGTATGGGTGAAGGGAATGGGTTAAGTGGGCATTTCACACGGTATGAGAAGATTGCACAACACATGGTATGAGAGGATTGCACAATTTCATAGAAATGTATGTATTTGTATTTAAATTGCTTCCAATTCAGATATGAATTGCCCAGTGTCATGTACTCCCCTCTTCCCCCAGCCTTAATTATCACATCCACAGTGTAAAATCCAAATGCCTTGTATGCAGTGACTACGAACACAGCTAAGGACTTAATTAAGAAAGAACTGCTACTACTTATGATGCTGTTGTTGCCATATACCTACTTCTTGTTTTGATGGTTCTGTAGGAGCTTGTGTGGAGGTATATATTAATAACCTTTTGTCCATATCTTGGTCGTATGCACAGGTAATTACTGGCACAAAAAACAGTTTAAGTAACTATCCGTTGGGATAAACAGAACTGTTCTCATAGCTGCTTGTTCTTCTTGTGCAGCTCGGGACTAGGACCCTAAAAACACCTGGCTATATCTATGCTCTTGAGTTCTATGAATGTTCCTTTTAGTTATGTTTACGCAGGTCCCATTGTTCCCCTGGGACCTCTCAGTGTTAAGGAAAGTGATGAGAAAAGCTTCGTCCTTGTGACTACAAACGTACAAATATTTTAGTTCTAAAAACTGAAACACTTTTACACTTTATACAGCTGCCTTTTTTTTCCCCTTCCTTCCCCTCCCCTAATATGTGGCCTCTATATTACACTAAATATATGTCCACATCTCATGATCATTAACTCAAACATACAAATATGTGGCTTCCCCACTTGCCAACCGCCCTTCTTCTTTTACAGGATAGAATGTGTCCCTTCACCCGTATATATAACAAACAATGGGGTCTATAAAGTTTGTAAGTTATAATGTTAAGGGCCTTCATAGCCCTTTGAAGAGGAAAAAGCACACCTGTCTGACGCTGAACATAAGAAACAAGAGATCATGGGCAGATAAAGTGTATTTTTCCTCTAGGCTGGATCATACAGTATGCCTCATTCATCAAAAAATCCAAAGCACGAGAACTTGTGGAGTTGGAAGGAAATATAAAAAGTGCAGAGGCAGAGCTGAAGCGCCGATATGTCAGCTGATGGCCTCAGAGAATTGACCCAATTGAAATATAGATATAATACTATTTTGTCGTGGAAAGTGGAGTTCTGGTTATTCAGGGCAAGGCAGTCATACTTTGAGTCAGGTGACAAAGCAGGGAAGCTTTTGGCTAGATATATAAAGCAGAGAGAGTCTTTTTCTACCATTCCCTCAGTGAAATCTGCTGGTGGTGAAATATTTACCTCAGCCATTGATATTAATAATGCCTTTAAAGAATTCTATATTGATCTTTATAGTTCCACGTCTTCGTCTACTGATGAAGATATTAGAAAATTTGTGGAACCATTAGATCTTCCTAAACTGACGATTGAGCAAAAAAACTCTCTTGATTCTGAGATAACCTTGGAGGAGCTTGACGAGGTAATTAAGTCCCTACCTACTAGCAAGGCTCCGGGGCCAGATGGTTTTGCCGCAGAATTTTTTAGATCCTATGCTACAGAACTGGCTCCACTTTTGTTAGAAGTTTATAATGTATCATTAAAGAATGGAAAACTTCCTCCAACCATGACACAAGCCTGGATCAGTCTGATTCTTAAAAAGGACAAAGATCCAAACGTGTGTAAAAGTTACCGTCCAATTTCCCATATTTAAATGCTGCCTCGAGCATATGGCAGTACCCAAGACTGTGTATTGGCAAGTCTCCTTTCTGTTGGCCGGAATGGATTGTGAGGGGGGTTGCTACACTCGGTGACCTATATGAAAGTGGTGTGTTGAGATCGTTTGAAAACTTGGTCCAACATTTTGGGATCCCCAGACCTCAGTTTTATGGGTATTTACAACTGCGCCACCTGCTTTGCACTATTTTTGGGAGTAGCACACATCCCCCTAAGGAGGCAGATGCTTTGGGAGAGGTGATTGCGGCTTTTGGAAAAGGTCATGAGGCATCAGTGTACTACTCCCTGTTAATTCAGAGTATGGGGGATGGAGCCTTAACTTCTCTCAAGAGAGTATGGGAGAAAGATTTCCTTCGCAGAGTGTTAAATATAATGAGCTATACAAAATCCAAAGAAGAGAAGTCATTGCTTCTATCACTTTACGCACATAAGGCAATATTTATTCCAAACTCTTGAATGGTTTAATTTTGGCCCCAATTTTATAAAATGGATACAAACACTCTACTCAAGTTCACTCGCCTCAGTTAGAGTTAATGGATACAGATCTGAGCACTTTGCCTTGGAACGAGGATGTAAAGAAGGATGCTCACTGTCACCCCTGCTGTTTACAATCAGCATTGAACCCCTAGCTCAACTTATTCGGGATGACAAAACAGTTAAGGGCATCACATTTAGAGAAGAAGAACATAAGCTTTCTTTATATGTTGATGATGTCCTACTTTTCCTAACAGAACCTGAAACAACAATCCTGCATTTAAAAAAGATCATCTCTCAGTATGGATATTACTCAGGATACAAAGTGAACATGGATAAAACTGAGGCCATAGATGTCAATGACCAAACCTCAAAACAGACCAAAATCATGAGTAGGTTTAAATGGCCCAAGGATGGTTTGCAGTACCTAGGTATCTTCATTCCCTCTTCCTTAGATCGATTATACGATGCAAACAATAAGAGAAAAAGAAAAAATGTAGCGAGGATCTGGATCGCTGGTCGGCTCTCCCTCTCTCTCTGATTGGCCACGTTGAGTCTATACGTATGAATGTCTTGCTGAGGCTTCTCTATTTGTTTCAGATGTTGCCTATAGAAGTCCCAAAATCTACATTTTAATATGCTGAATAAAACAATCTCAAAATTCATATGGCAAGGAAAACGGCCAAGAATACAGTTTAAAATAATACAGTTATCTAAACCAAAGGGAGGGCCGGGACTTCCAGATTTCAGGTATTACTTTTGGGCTGCACAAATGAGGCCCCTGGTTTCATGGATAAAGGACTACACTTATACCCGATGGATCAGTATTGAAAAGAACCTTTGTTTATACCTCTTAAGGTAGTACCGTTCACAGAGATGTCCTAAAAATAGGTTCTAATGGGTGAATGGACTAAAGTCACGCTAAAAATGCGGAAAACTATACAAACATCACTTGGCCTGTCTAAGAAAATCTCATCAGTAGCTAGTATAGGCTATCTTAAGGGTTTTGTACCATCATATGCAGTTGAAGGATTTAAAAACTGGTCCCAATATGGACTCAAATTTTTTGAACAAATAAGAAATGAGTTTACACTCCCTAGAACTGAATTTTATAGATATTTACAGCTGAGACACTTCCTTATCACACATAAGGAACTAGAAAATAAAAAAATAAAAACATAAATAAAAAAATAAAAAAACCCTCTCCAATAGAACTCTTTATTAAAGATCTACAGACCGGACATGAGGTTAAGAAAATAATTTCTGATGTATACCAAACATTTCTGTCTATGAATTCAAATAATATCTTACAGATAAATGAGAAATGGGAGGCCAAAATGGGCAGAGACATTTCTTCTGAAATCTGGGAGGAGACTTGTGGGGAGGTACACCAAAGAACAAGCTCTAATATTTGGAGGGAGTTCAAATGGAAGATAATAACAAGATATTTCCAGACCCCACACATAACAGTAAAATGGAGTCCAGCTAGTTCAGAAAAGTGTTGGAGAAAATGTGGAAAGCAAGTTGGTAATCACACTCATATTTTGTGGTCATGCCCAAAATTAAGAAATTACTGGAAGGATGTATTCGATGCTCTTAAAGAATTATTCCACCATGAGATCCCCAAAGATCCCAGAGTAGTCCTTCTTGGGATGCTTCAGAAGGCTTTGAGGTTAGAGATCAAATATATCTGCTACGAATTCTATTGGCAGCCACTATTAAGTGTATCACACTCAGATGGCTGAAACCTGACCCTCCATTATACAAGGCTTGGATTCAAAAAGTGTGGGAGCTGTATGAAATGGAATGAATCACATATGCATTACGGCTTCAGAAGACAAAGTTTTCAAAAAATTGACCCTTGTAATGCCTTTACTAATGCAATAAGATAACTTATTACATACCATAGTGGTTTAAACTACCTCAATGTTATTTATTTGTTTATTCATTTTCAATTTTATTTGCAGTTTTTCTTTTTTTTTATTCATTTATTATTACTATTATTATTATTTTCTCTCTCCTGGTTCCTGTATTTCTAAATGTACTTGGATGTTTCCCCTTTTTGTATATTGTATTTGATATATCTAAAATTGAATAATGGTCGATGCAGCTGGAATATGTAAAACTAACATGTCAGAAAGTAAAATTGTACTCTGTTGTATGCAATGTTGAGGTTAAAAATAAAAGTTAAAACAATATATATATATATTGGGTTCTGACCAGTTTCATGATCGGCAGGCAAATAATTTTAAGGGGATGGAAGTCGAATGGAGCGCTTTCTTTTTCGGAGTGGTGTGTGGAAATGGGAAGGGTGGCTGCTTTCGAGGAAGTGGTAAGTAGAAGGCTGGGGTTTTGGGACTTATTTGTTAAAAAATGGGGCAATAATTTAGTTTTTTGGGGAGACTCTTGGGGAGGGGATGTGGAGAGTGTAGTTTAGTTTAATTATGTATGTTTATTATAGTTTCTTTTTTGGTTGTGTGTGTGTGTTATTATGTGGGACCACAGGGGTGTTCGTTTGGGGTCAGGGTGGGGTTTGAATGTGAAATGTTGATTCGTTGTATATGTGTTGGGTTTTTCTTTGTGGTGTATATATGAATCAATAACATTTTTTAATTACAAATTATGATCATTACTGAACCAAATTATTGAAATATTTTAAATAATGTTTAAATTAATCATATTTTATAAAGTAACAATATTACTTTAAATGTGTTTGAAACATGTTTCTTTACTAATTCATATTTGAAATATGTTTTCTGTTAATTGCTTGCATCTTAAAAACTGCTTCCAATTTTTAAAAAAATTGTGTCAACTGTGCCAATCAACCCCATAATCTATAGCCACAGGAATGGATTTTGAGCAGGGGATGCTGCAGGGGTTAAGGAACTTAATGTCATAGCAATACCTGCAAGTAACTGAAAATAATTACGTTTAAAAACCAATAAAACCCTGCACTTAAAGATAATGATCAAAACTGCACATCGCCAGCCCTCTAAAAAATATCACAAACAATGTTTTACCTTATTGTTCATGTACTAAACTTTTTATTTTGTTTTGACTTGTTTGACAGTACCACTTCCCGTGGTCTTTAGGTATTTATTTGTTGTATTTATTTTTATTTGTTGGGTTTTCTTAATGTTTTATTACAAGAAACATTCAAGAAAAAAATCAATGTTGTGCCAACCAACCCAGGTCTCCTCTGGTCATTGTTATTTTTTCTTTCTGTTTTCTTTACTTGCGTTTACTTTGCTCACGACACTTGTATTAAGCTTGGATTAACAAGTTTTGGCTATTATGCAAAAACACACCCATAGGAGTTGTCACTGCACAGTAGTTAAATTTTGGAGAAAAATATACCAGTATGTAATTTGAAGCACGCCCTGCAGTTTTCTATTTAGCAAGTGGTAATTTTTAGCAAGTGGTGTTTTTGTAAAAAGGTTTTTAGTATAAAATTTACATTTTCTACATTTCCTATAAATTGACTTTTGTCAAAAAATCAGAAATGGTTATTTTGGGGCAAACTGTGCCAGACATGTTGGGGCTGTGTAGTTCTACTTATTAAAAGCAGTGTTTCTTTCATTCTCTATGATATAAAAACAGTATTTTGTATTGAGTAGTGCATAACTGATATCAAAAAAATGTAAGATGCCAGAAAACTGTAATGTTAGTTTCACATTTACCAGGAGGAACCTTTTCAAGCCACAAACAATATGGAGTTTCTGGACAACTAAGCTTCTAAGCCTATGTTGAAAAACATTAACATCTCATCCTTCGCCATCTGGTTAAAAACAACTGATTTTCTGATCCCCTGTTAAAAAAACAAATTTCAGTAACATTTCATTCTTTACCGGAGAAAAAAGAAAAGTAGACATCACTGCTGAACAAAAAATAATCTTAATAGTGATTTGATGCGAGTATGTTTATTGTTTATAAAGGCTGTTTTGCATGTTTTTCATTTGCATATAATTCGTTAACCTTCTTAAAACATTACAATAAAACTTTTTTTGTTTTCTTTTGTTCCAGGACTTTTTAGTTATAACTGTGAGTACACCACACCTCATCCATCACATTCTGGTTTAAAACAACTGACATACTGATCCTCTGTTTAAAAAAAAAACATCCCATCATTCTCCTTCTGATGAACAACGACACACTTCACTACTGGAAAACAATCATATTACTATATGAGACTCGACGCGGGTAAGTTTATTTTTATTAATGTTGTTTTACATACATTTTGCATTTTCATGTTATTTCTTCTTCTTCTTAACATCTCTAAACTTAAAAGAAATAGAAAAGTATTTAGTTTTCTTGTGTTGTAGGAATGTATAGTACTGTGAGGACACCACAAGATCAGGATCCTACACAGTCATGACTACATGCAGACTTCCTTTGAGGACATTTACAGCACAAATTGTTCACAGCAGGACAGCAGTACCAAAAAGACTCTATTCACCATTTTCAGTGACTACTTGAACAAACAACAGCATATTCTTAAACCTCTTTGCTTTGTTTAAGCAAAATTTTTACCTTGCAACTATATTAATGTATTGTTTGTTTGTGCTATATGACTACATTATAAATGTAACTACCATCAGGTGACAACTCCCATGGGTGTGGTTTTGCATAATAGCCAAAGCCCAAGAGTAGTACTGAAAACTTGCTGGTTTAAGCTCAATGCAGGCGGAGTGAGCTATGAACCATCACCATTATATCCTTGAGCACTTAAACCTAGCTTGCAACAGAAGTATTGTCTCTGAAACTGTGTATTGTTAAGTCATTTTACATGTAAACATGAACTGACTATGTACTTACAATATGCCTTTCTCAAAATGGAAACTTAACTTTTGCTGTAGTTTTAGGGTATCCATTGTACTTAATGTCAAAAGAATGATTGTATGTCTGTACTGATTAATAATAAAACTTGCTGTGACGCTTGCCATAAGGGGCGTAGCCTCTGAGGGAGACAAAATGTTTTGTGCTGAACACAAAGTGTATAAGATAGATATTTTTATTTTAAATTCAGAATTAACTTTATGTCGCTTTAATAACAAATATTGGGCTAAATTATAAGGGAGTACATGTAATTTATTACATTAATTTTCCAGACATTTTTGACTTCTTACAACATACACTGTAAAAGTATTTTTATATTATGAATCTATTTCTACATAATCCAACCTTGAAAATATTTTTGTTTGTAATGTAACCAGATGGATGTAGTCAAAATAAAAATAGCAAAATTTCATTTTAAAAAGCAGTTAAATTAACTGTTACCACAGCAGACATTTTTTTTTTTACCTAGCACTAACTACCTGACAAAACATTTTTATTCGCTCTACATCAGAGTGGTAAAATCAAATATACAACAATATAATCCTTAAAAGACAAAACACAGAAACAACACTTGAATTGGGTATATTTACATTCTTAAAAAATTTAAAAACTAACCTAAAGATGTGCTTCATGTGGTTACATCTAACATGGTTGATCAGTTAAAAATAGCTTTTTAAGGTAACAATTGCATGTTATTGACATTGAAATTTGAAAAAATTTCAAATTGCATTCAACTGACATTGAAAATCATTGAAATTTTTATAATGAATATTTGGCTGGAAATAAATCCAAAAAGTATAAAGCCATGTAGTTACTGCATTTCACCTTTGGAGGGGCAGAATTTGACAGCAAATAGCAAGAAAAAAAAACATTCTTTCCTAGGTGGATAACGTTCCATTTTATAACGCATCTCAATCCAAGCATTAATATTTGAATTATATAACAAATTTTAATTTTCAGTCCTACTTCTCTGTCAGACTCCTATGTCAAAGAGTCCAGACTTATATAATGTATATTATACATTAAACACACAATTGCCAAAGTGGGCAAATGAACTGGTCACAGTTGCACAGTTGTGTCCCACCATAATCCAGTGTTGGATGAAAACCATAAATATATTTGCATATAGGCACGAGTCCCGTTTACAGTTGTAATTTTTATTGTAATATGTTTTTTGGATATTCTCCCCTTTTCTCCCCAGTTTGGAATGCCAATTCCCAATGTCCTCTAAGTCCTCGTGGTGGCATAGTGACTCGCCTCAATAAGGGTGGCAGAGGACGAATCTCAGTTACCTCCGCGTCTGAGACCGTTGATCCGCGCATCTTATCACGTGGCTGGTCGAGTGCATTACCGCGAAGACACAGCGCGTGTGGAGGCTTCACACTATTCTCCGTGGCATCCACGCACAACTCACCATGCGGCCCACCGAGAGCGAGAACCACATTATAGCTACCACGAGGAGGTTAACCCAACATGACTCTACCCACCCTAGCAACCGGGCCAATCGGTTGCTTAGGAAACCTGACTGGAGTCACACTCAGCACGCGCTGGGATTTGAACTAGCGAACTCCAGGCGTGGTAGCCAGCATCTTTTACCACTGAGCTACCCAGGCCCCTTATTTTAACAGTTTTAATTCAATTGTTGATATCAGGAATTGACATTTGCAATAGTAAAAATGTAATTATTGATATCAAAAATTATTTTCTTCTAATAAGTAGTACATTGTTTATATGTGAAATTGGAATTTCAACTAGTAATTAATCTGTATTAAAGTAGTATTAATCTGTAATTGCATTTTGAACAGGAATGATTGACAGATCATTGTGAAATTCTCCTTGTGAAAATGCACTTACAGTTGTCAATAATTGTTTAATACTTGTTGAAATTCCATCTTCGATGTCAAGAATCAGTATTTAAGCCAGTAACAACATTATTTTTTAATATTATACAATTTTATAAGAATCTAATTAGAATTTAATAAGAATTTATTTTTAAAGGATTAACGTTTTTACTAGTGCAAACTAACTACTGATATTTAAAAAATACGCATTTACACTAGAATGGGGCTAATTGCTGATAAAGAATCATCATTTTAACTAGTGAAAACTGAGTTATAGATACAGTATCTTTAATTCATATCTTGCATATGAATAAAAGTCAGTTCGGCTTGCTGAATTCATACCTGCTGAATCTTCTTGGAGAAGTTCTTATTAGATTTCTCCAATGTAACTTCAAACCTGTTTGTACCTGAAATAAACAGCGTAATCAGTAACAATTAAATCCCACAAAAGGACCGACGCTGAATACAAGCTGTAAAAACAAAAACTACACACCGGCATCTTTCCTGATTCTGTACAGAAGGAGATGGCCTGGTTTGGTCCCAACAAGGAGCCAATCATCTGCAAACACAGAATGATCATCAGACTAAATGAAACATGAAAATGTTTTACAAATGACCAGAAGCTTAAAATAGCCTTAGTTTGTTAAAGGAACAGTTCACCCCAAAATGAAAAATTTCTCATGATTTATTCACCCTCATGCCTTCCCAGATGTGTATGACTTTCTCTTTTGCTAAATGAAGATTTTTAGAAGAATATCTCAACTCTGTAGGTCCATACAATGCAAGTGAATGGACTCCAGTGGTTTAATCCATGTCTTCTGAAGCGATCCAATCGTTTATGGGTGAGAACAGATCAAAACATAGATCCTTTTTTGCTGTATATCTTGCCATAGACCTTATTCACGTTAGCGCCATCTTTGATTTTTTAATGGTAATGACAACGAGGCTGTGATTGATTGACTTACCATCTTGTCAATGGCACAGATGGTATAAAGCTGTGTAAAGGTCCTAGATCACATCTGATTTTCCACAGCTTATGCTGTCTTGAGTTTTTTTGTCCAATGAATGTTCTCAGAAAGATATTTTTTCAATGCTTTGTCTGTGGAACGATCCAAAAATACTTTAAACTGCAGCACAGCCCATTGAAGAGAGTGTAAGTCTATCCCTCACAGCCTCATTGTCATTCCTATTAAAAATCAAAATGGCACTAGCATGCAAAGGTCTACTGCAGTCTCTAGGCACGATCATGATTTCAAACTCGATGATGCATGTGCACAGTGCTGGATGGCGTTAGGAAGTGTAATCGAGCTTGAAATCATGATCACCGATGAGACTGCTGATGTAAAGATTTAAAGTGAAAAACTTATATTTAAATTTTTCTCACCCAAAATGTATAGGATCGCTTCAGAAGACATGGATTAAACCACTGGAGTCTTTATGGATTTTATGCTGCCTTTATGTGCTTTTTGGACCTTCACATATCTGGCCACCATTCACTTGCACTGAGAGGTGCGACAGAGTTGGTCATGCACACCTGGGATGACATGAGGTTGAGTAAATGATGAGAGAATTTTCATTTTTGGGTGAACTATCCCTTTAATTGAACGATCGATAGTCCAGGATTCTTTAGAAATTAACGTATCATTTTAGTCTAAGGAGGTGAAAGTTATTGATAAACGTTAGTGTAATGATCATGAGCCCTCAGCATGTAACAGTCCACTATTCTTAAAACTATTTGTTCAGAATGCCCAATAATGTTGTCCAAATCTAGGTTTTGAGACGCTGCCATTATCAGTGAAGACCAAGAGTATCAAACCTAAACCATGTCAGTGTTGAAAGTGTTGAAAGGGAAGCAGAACTCACCCCAGGCCGCCAAACAGTCAATCTGAAGGGGTAATTTCTCCAGGATGGGAACTGGTTCATAGGCGTCATGCATACTGGAGCTCTTATATATTACCAAACACACGCAGAAAAATAACCAAAGATATTTCGAAGAAAAAAAGGCTCTGATCACTATGACATCAGTATAATATCAGCTAACAGAACAGTAAACAAACACACAGATTTGAACAAATCCAAAACACAGCAGTCATAACTGGATATCTTCTCTGTTAACCAGCTTGACTGGTGTCAAATGTCCCAGAATTGTCCCACTCCATCTTTCTTGTGTCCTGTGTCGGTCTTATGTCTAAATATAAACGAGATTACCACTGAACCTCTTTTGTTTTTGTTGTTGTTAAATGTGATACGAGCAGTTTGCGAGGTAGCTTCCTTATGCGTACGTACAAATGTCTTTCACCTCATTGTTCTGCGAGATTCTGTGCTTTAAATCGAGTTTAATCGTTTAACTGTCGACTTCCTTTAACTTATCTCTGACAGGATTCAGTATATGACAGCTAGCAGTGAGCTATCTCTGTTGCGCGAGCTTCCTGGTGCTGTGACGAGCACGTGACGCTGCGAGCTCACGAGAGTCCTATTAAAAACATCACAAATGAAGCGCGTGCACTGTGACTACAGTGTTATAGTGAAATAATGCAGATATAGGGGAGATGGTTATTATTGGGGGGAAATTCAACTTATGCAAATACTTTAGAGACAGCAAGATGCTTTTTTTAAATGACAAAAATGAAGATAAAATAACCACTTTAGAAAAAGGTGCACAATTGCCTCTTAACCCTTGTGCGAACTTCGGGAATTTTTTGTCTTTTCGATAATTTTGATGAGGAATTTTGATATTTCAACCTCAGTTCTTATAATACATCTATAATACACTGTGTACACAAAATAGTTACACTCAGGACCTTAAGGACAAACATTTCCCCATTGAAACCCATTAAAACTGCAATATTTGATCCCAGTGCCATTAAAGCGTAAAATCATGATTTCTATGATAATATGCTTTCATTCCGGAGTACTGGCTTCAAAATTATAATTTTTAATAATGTTCACCAGATGGCGCCATTTTTCTCATGTTTAACCTATGGAGCAAATACATGCTTTTTTCCTATTTTCTGTTTGCTGTATTATAGAGCACTGCAGGCCAATTGAATACATTGTGCAGCTAAAATTGTGTGGGTGTGTTGGTATGGATGTCAGAGTGTGTGTGTGTGTGTGTGTGTAGAAAACATCTGTGGAGTACATTGGAGTAGTGGAGTATGTCTGACACTGCACAAAAAATAACAATGCATCAAAATCAATGTTGTTGCTAATCCAAAACAAAATTCCCCTTAGCATTTAGTATATGGAAAATAATAAAAAAACAACAGTGGCATTATATAAACAAACTGGCATTTAAAGGGTTAAAATCCTGAAACTATATGAATATTTGGCAGTTATGATCAGGACTGATGTTGGTTAAAAAAGTTAACTAACTGAAAGTGGAAATTAATATTAATATATAATATTATTATGGCAGTTTTTCATGTGGACATTTTTGTCCTCTAAGGACCAATGAGTAACTTTTTTAAACTGATGCACAAGGGTTAATTTCAGTTACATTTGCCATGTCATAACATCTCAAGTGTTTTATAAACAAATTAATCTCCATTATGATTTGATCAGTCAGTGTGAGCCCACTTTGAACAATCTTCCTATCAAATCTACTCCCATACTTCAGCTTTAGCCCAGCTGTACCGTATTATTGTAATATTATCAACATAACCTGTACCGACAAGATACAAACTAAATGTACAAATGGAAAATAAATGCATAGAAATAACAGTCAAACATAATTAAAAAACATAACCCTAAACATTTTCTGAAAAATGTATGATGTGTTTCCCCTTGTACACAGCAATGATGTTGCAACAATGCTAAGGTGCTGTAGATGGTTTCTAGGGAGTTGCTATGCAGTTGCTTAGGTGTTCTAAATAGTTTCAATGGCGTAGGATGCTGCAATATTTATGGTATCAATATCATTTGTGTCTTGTAGCACAAAAGGTGCAGGACCAGTTAACACACCAAATTTAATCCTTGGAGTTAGAGGTTTGTTTGAATCCTTAACCCTAATATTAGAAAAAGTAAAAGCCATGCTTGCCTTAGCAAACATACTTATTTCATGTGTTATTTGCTGTTTGGATGTCTAACTTGTACATTGCTGAGCAGAAATGTGCACAACAAATCAGAAATGCATTCATGAAATAAATAATACATTTTTATAGAGAAGGGAGCAGTGATTCGGATCATGTTGAAACATGTGCAAACTAATTTATTACACCAGTTACTACAATATTATTGTTGTGTTAACATGCTTTTAAATCCTTTGTTCATTATGAAAATATTCCCTAGCAGATGAATGTATCGGAAAGAGAATTGTAACAGAAGTATTAAAATGACATCTTCAGATGCAGAATACATCCTCTGAGCTTAACTAGCAGTAATAATTACTTCCTATATGACTATGGAGAAAATATATGGAGGGGCGTCCTCTGTATCACTGGGAAGTATACTGTAATTAATTGGTTCATTCTGATATTTCGTTGAAACAAGAAAATTTATTCACGGGCATCCCAGCACCATTTGAGTGAGGACATACTTAAGTTGAGAGCGCTTAAAACACTTGCACATACTCTCAAAAAAGGAAAAAAAAAAAAAGAACAAAACTTTACCTTTTAGGGTACAAGTGCCCATCACTGGGGTGGTACCTTTAATTGAGGAACAAATTTGTACCTTATAACTTTGTACCATTTAAGAGTCAATTTTGTACCCTAAGGTACAATCATGCACTCTACGTAGAAGGTACAAAAATGGACCTTATTAAAAGGTACAACTATGTATCTTTAGGGTACCACCCCAGTGACAGAGCCATTTTGATCCTTTAGGTTGCAAAAAGTACCTTATTGACACAGGTTTACAGATATTCCATTTTATTTATAAATCTCTTTTTACAAAAAGAACTACATTAAATTAATAACTTTGCACATCTCTCAACAGCAGGTGTGGATCAATAAATATTATAACATACATTAAACAGCAAATACACTACATACAATACAATACAATATAAAGCAGTCATTTAAAATGGGCATTAAATGACAAACATTAAAACATTGTAAGAGTTATGTTGAAAAGTGAAAAACACAAACATTGTAATGTAAGTCATATAATTCATCCAAGTCTATAAAGTCAAATTCAAAATTCAATCTCAAACATACAGAAAATAAAAACCAATGTTTAACATTGACATATAGCTTATTAAAAAGGCTACATTGGGGGTCTGGGTAGCTCAGCAAGTAAAGTCACTGACTACCAGACCTGGAGTCGCAAGTTCGAATCCAGGGCGTGTTGAGTGACTCCAGGCAGGCTTCTTAAGCAACCAATTGGCCCGGTTGCTAGGGTGGGTAGTCACGCTGGGTTAGCCTCCTCGTGGTCGCTACAATGTGGTTCTCGCTCTTGGTGGGGCACGTGGTGAGTTGTGCATGGAAGCTGTGGAGAATAGCGTGAAGCCTCCACACACACTATGTCTCCACAGTAATGCACTCAACAAGCCACGTGATAAGATGCACGGATTGACTGTCTCAGATGCACAACTCGAGGCAACTGAGATTCGTCCTCTACCACCCAGAGTGAGGCGAGTCACTACGCCACCATGAGGACTTAGAGCACATTGGCTTTCCAAATTAGGGACAAAAAAAAGAATACGTGTACTGCACCTTTTTAGGGTTACAGTATAGTGCCGTTTTTTTCTTCAGCAGGAATACCAAGTGCTAACAAACAATTTGTCATCAACAACATATGTATCTAGTGCCTGATAATCAGCCTCCTCACCTGGTGAGAGGACAGTCCAGTCTTCCTCACATTTCACACAGTATGAAAAAAAATTACTGAAAAATTTGCTTCATGTGCATGAACGAGACCTATGTGTTGGATAAATTTAACAAGTGTGAATGTTCTCCGAGAACATTTTGGACAACAGAATGGGCGAGGCATTTTTGGTAGATGTTATTATAAGTGGTTAATGACTCTGGTCACAGGGGTAGGCAGAGGATTTGTCACCATCCACAGCAAGTTTCAGAACATACCGCTGAATAAATATCAGAGTATTCTTTAAGTGAGATGGATATGCCAGGTTGAAGACAAAGTAAGAACAAAATGCAGCAAGAGCCCCTTCATCCACACCGCTAGCCCTGCAGATCTCCAACCCATCAGCTCTGACCACTTCTTGTAAACACAGACTTCCAGTCAGTAACCAAAAGACTTCTGTTGCAGCTGAACAATTGGATATGGCAATGATGGTTCATTCTAAATGACAGAGTACACATAATAATTTCTCTCAGTCAGCTTTTTTTTTTTTACTTAAGGTTACTTTACAAATTATGGACAGACACAATATATAGCTTGAACAGTAATTAATATTCACAATATTCATGTATAAATGTGGCACAACTCTAAATGCAGTTTTTTATTATTTTTACTTTTTAATTATCACATACATAAAATTAATAAACAAACAGAGGACTATATACGCACCTCCCCAAGCACGATATTTTCAGTTTCTCCCTGAACAAGGATGGCAACATCAGGAGAGCTGCTTTGAAATCAATAACTAAATTATAAGACACATAAACATGTATAAATCCATCCAAAGAAAGACTAGGATTAATTAAGAGAATAAAGACTGAGGTCAATAGCCAATTAACGGATCAGTTTTAAATAATCAGAATCAATTACCAGAATGATCTTCAGTGAGAGATTCTTCTCGTCTCCTTGTGCAGCTTTGCTAAGGGAGATTTCTCTTGAGCAAGCTGTAGCACACTAGATGCAATATTTCCAAAACCTTCTCGAAAGCAGCAGCACACATTAAGAGATTTATACAGGAAATCAATTTCATGATAAAGCTGCAAATAGTTGAGAAAGACACAAAAAGCATAAGCAATTTCCTGTGAAATGATGTAATTTTATACAGTTTCAATGTCCCATAAGTTAATGCTAAGGCTACATCTACATTAAAGGAAAAGTTCACCCAAAAATGAAAATTCTCTTATGGTTTACTCACCCTCATGCCATCCAACATGGCATCCTCATCAAAATCCAACAACATCTTTGTTTACAACTGTTTTGGACTGTTTTCGCTTGTAAACGTCGCTTGGTCTGTGTATACTCCCCTTATATCATATGAACAACTCATAGATGGATACCTGTAAAAATATTTTTATGTTAGTTTAGCATTATATGTGATTTAAATACCAAATTTAGTGTAAACCTTTAATACTTTGGCACAGTTATTAAGAATACTTACATCTTAAACTGAGCAATGCTTTCATACAGTTTTCTTATGATTTTGATTCGATCCGATGCAGAAATATTACATTCTTTTCTGTCCAGCTTAGTCTGAACATCTACAGGGAACTTGGGAATTTCAAAAACTCACTCATACACATACACACACACACACACACACACACACTCTCTCTCTCTCTCACACACTCATACACAAACACACACACTCTCTCTCTCTAACACACTCTCTCTCACACACACAAACACACACACTCACACACTGATACACACACACATACAGTCTCACACACACAGTCTCACACACACTGATACACACACACAGTCTCACACACACACACACACACTGATACAAACACACATACATTGCCTATATTAAGACATACAGTTGTAAATATACTAAACTGATAAAGATAAGTATAGCAAACGTAATCTTCATAGGGCCCACTTGCCCGCCAAAACTTAGAACAGCAAGCGCCTTAACACATAAGTGCAATTAAAAAAACCTTTCGTTTCAGCGTCTCTCTTATTTGACGAATAAAGTCATTTTATTTGAGACAGAAATTTCCAGAACTGATTTTTTTTTTTTCTGTTGGCCTTAGTTATAAGTTCAAGGTTATGTGCCGTTAACTATTTGGTTGAGTTTAATACCTAGATTAAATAGTGGTCAACACTTTAATTTTCTAAGGACGCTTCAGCGTGTAACTTTTATACTCACCCTCAAATTTCTTCCTCTCCTCTTCCGTGACTTCTATACCAACTCCATTCGAGATGCCGGTGCTGTCAGAACTCGGCTGAGGGAACCAGCGAAGTGCAAATCTCTCTCACTGATTGACTGAACGGACAGGCGCGAGCCAGGGACATTTCCTTAAAGAGAGCACAACCTGTCGTTACGTGTACATGTTCAATATAAATGCATATATTTGTTATTTTAGTCCTTTTTATATTCATACTGTTGGCTATTTATGTACTTTGTTTCATTCAG
Organism: Myxocyprinus asiaticus; assembly: GCF_019703515.2. Taxonomy (NCBI): domain Eukaryota; kingdom Metazoa; phylum Chordata; class Actinopteri; order Cypriniformes; family Catostomidae; genus Myxocyprinus; species Myxocyprinus asiaticus. Next base: position 43,464,398 of record NC_059363.1, on the reverse strand, counting down.
GTTTTTTTTTTTTTTGTTTGTTTTTTTTGTAAAGTGTGTATAAATAAAATATACTTTGTTATGACATATTCTAGATAGGCCTATACATGTTTTTATTTATTTATTTTTGTAAAGGGTGTATAAATAAAATATACTTTGTTATGACATATTCTAGATAGGCCTATACACTTTTTTTTGTTACAAAGGTACAAATATGGACCTTTAACATTGAAAACTAAAAAAATGTACCTTTCAAACTCGTCTGGGTACATAATTGTACCCTAAGGACTTATTGTGGACCTTTATAGGTGCAATTATTTATTTTGTTCCTCTGGGAACAAAAATGTACCTGTGCAGTACCTTTTTTTCTGACAGTGCATCTGTGTCTGATGTACGTGCTCAGCTTGCACATGCACATCTAGTAAATAAAATGAAGCTTATTTGTAACGCAAGTAACAGAACAGAAGTTATAATTGTATAGCTATGAAGAGTTATTAATTTGAACAGCGATGCATCTTATTTTTTTCTGCATTTGGCCCCCGACCGAAAAAGTTTAGACACCCCTGTTATATGAGATCAATTATGTGTAGTACATTAAAATTATTTCAAATGATTCCAAACGCTCCATTACTGCATCAGTGAGTGAAGCATAATGCATATCTGTTAACTTTTTTATTTTTTATTTATTTATTTACTTGACATTCAGAGGGACACTAAATGAGTGACTAATGTAAACTTCATTTTTATGTCCAGTCTTGCAGATAATATATTTAAATGATTATACATATTAGAGATCAAATTTGCACAGTAGGACAAATACGTGCTACAATTTGAATGCTGCTCAATGGGGGATTTATTATGACTTGCAACGGAAGTAACGGACCTTAACAGAATAATAATGCGGTCAAGTCAGTCCGCGCCTATTATAATAACTACGGTAGTTTGTGGGCGGAACAGAAAGACGTGCTTTGACAGTTCAATCAGAGAGTGTTTAGCAGAGAAGGGACACTTCTATTTAAATAATGGGAGAAATTGCAACGCCCAACCAAGAAGCTCTAGCGCTCAACGGATGTAGAAAGGAAAAAGAGCCAATCACCTTTTAGATACGGACATCGCCTGTCAATAGTCTCGAGAAAGCGCATGCGCATTAGCTATACAAGCCAGGAAAATTGTATGGTTTAGTGTAATGTGAGGTAGAAGCACAATTTTTTATTCCAATATTATCAAATTTGATTGCTGTTTTGAAATATGTTCTTTTATCGTAATATTAACCAACCGTATTTGAGATTTCGGTGTTCCAACATTCAAGTAGATGGGAGCGGCACTAGCATGACTGGAAATAGCCTCCCAAGAGTGTCCCAAAGAGGGCCGACAGTGCTAGAAAGACTTTGTTTCAATTTTATTGAGATGGACAGCGAATCTTAACAGAATAACATGGCAACATTTATTAGGTGTTTATGTTTATTAAAATGTTTGAACTTCACTATTTTACTTTCTGTAATGTAATAGCCTAATGTATGTGAAAAGTGAAAAAAAAAATGAAATAAGTGTTTCACATTGCATCCTTTTTGAATAGGGTATGCTTACAGTTTATTGCATTAACCATAATTAATGCAATACATTAAACATTTTTACCTAACCCTTGCAAGAAATTGGCATTCATTCTTTCTGCTAATTTGAATGGACCTGTCTCTTTATAGTAGAGAACAATCACAAGGTCTTGATTTTGATGCATCTTACTTCAAACTGATTTGCTAAAGTAAATGGGCTTCATATTAAGGGTTTATAGTGTGGGATGTTCCTTGCATTCATTTTTCTACTTATTTGGATGAGGTGTGAATGCAGGTCTTTAAACACACATTGAGCCTTGTGTTAACTTTAGATGCATCTTACATCAAACTGATAAAGTATAAGCTTCATATTAAGTGTATAGGTTTTTAGAGGTCCCTTGAAATAAATAATAATTGATCAAAAATGAACTGCATTTTTTTAATTATTATTATTTACAGGTCTCTTAAGTTGAGAAAATCAATATCTTTAGGAAGTGTGGCGTTAGCATGGGTAGTGCTTTGCAAGAATTAACCTACTTCTTTAAAATAAAGTTAAATTAATAAATACCAACACCAAACAAACATTGCCTTGATATTCTGTCAAGATTCTGTCAGCCGAATCCATGATAGATTCTTCCCCCAAGCAATCAGACTTCTGAACTCTTGATCTCTCATGATCAATATACATCAGCACTGCACTTTATTACCCTTACACTTATATCTCACACCGGACTGTCATAAATTATATTATTATTATTATATTATGTCTCTCTTAACAACTGACTATCAACCGACAGCCTGAATGTCAATACAGTACAATACTGTACATTATATATATATATATATATATATATATATATATATATATATATATATATACTTTTTTTTAATATATATATATATTAATTTTTAATTTTTATTGAATAATGTGTATCTATATAGTAAAAACAACAACAAAAAAAACCAGCGTATTGTATACTGTACAGTGTATGTTATTATTTGTATATTGTTGAGTGTAATTGTGTATAACAGATGTTTAAATTGTGCTGTGTTCATTTGATGTTATTGTAAATTGGTTTATGTCTCATCACTGTCACGACTGCTATGTTGATCGGAACTGCACCCAAGAATTTCACACACCATTGCACTTGTGTATATGGCTGTGTGACAATAAAGTGATTTGATTTGATTTGATTTGAAGATTCACTGCATTTTTTCCTGGTTCGCCCGCAAATTACCGTAATTATAGTAATATGCGCGCACTTTAGGAGTAGATTTTTCTTTGCAATTGGCTTCATTGGTATTTTAGAGCTCGTTGGGCTTCAATCCGTGGATGGATTGACAACAATAGAAAGAATAATGGCGTTGCCTTCTTGCACGAGCACGTTTTCCCCGGAGAAAGAGCTGGGCGAAGATCTGAAGGAAGATTTTGGAGATGAAGACAGCTCATCTTCTGGTCTTGAAAGCATTCATTCAGATTCAGATGAGGGGGAATTAGACTCTGGGCTAAGCAGGTAATACATACATACATTTTATGTTCCATAGGCAGGAAGTCTTCTTTAAATTCAAAGGTTGTAAACTGCTCAACAATGCAGTAGTGTAGCGACATAATTTCGCACATTATACAAGGAACACACCCTGAATCAGCACACTATACATACATAATGCTCACTATTTACAAATTACACATCATACAAGATACAGAAATGCTGACAAAGTACTTTGCAAAAAGAAAACTATCACATATATATATATATATATATATATATATATATATATATATATATATATATATATATATATATATATATATATATGCAATGATAGTAGATACAATGTTATAACTTTTACAACAAAAAAAACAAAAGAAAGAAAATCACAAGGAGATCAAGAAAATGAAGACTAATTTAAATGCTTCCTCGTAACCTTGCTCAAGCCAGTGACCCGGAAACCGATTATAAAGCCGCCATTACAAACGTGAATACTGCGAGTGTGTGTATGACTTTTGATTGCACGCTGGGAGACTTAAAGATGTTAGTGCTGGTTGTGACAGCTGTTTTTGTATTTTCACTCAGCTGAAAACTGATTGTTTTTGGTAGCGGTGACTGTTATAGCCTACTTAAAATAAGAAATAACTGAACATTTTACCCATATTTCCATTTATTAATACACTAGTACAGACATACTGGTTGTTGGAAGTGTATTGCACTGTAGAAAATATTTAAGTACATTTTTTATTATGTTTTTATTGTATGAAAATAACTGTAAAAGTTCATTATTTATACTCATTTTGATTTTCAATACTTTGCACATTAAAAACTGTTTAACTGTAAAATTGCGTTGCCCATAATTGCTGTAAAATATGAAATATAAGCAATTTCTTTCTACTTTGTTTCTCAATACACTGCATAAAACTTAAATGAAAAAAATAAATAAAAACTTTTTTTTTATAAACCTGTGTGATTCATTAATAGCTACTAATACAAACCATTTAAATGATATGCATTGGCTTGTCATTTATAGAAGACGACCAAAGACTCCTTTACACAACTTATCAGTATGTGGTTTCATACAACAAACAAAAAGCATTACAACTCATATTTTAAATACATAATGATGAGAAAAAAACCATTGTGTTGTTAATAATTTTTTCTTTTAAAACATTTACTATTATATTGTATGCCACACTGGCTGATAAATGTCCAAAATGACCAGCGGTATTAGGCAAGATCAAACAAAATAATGTGATTATTGGGTGAGAAGGATAACAAAGAAGTATATAAATATACACATAAATAATATTTTGTAATTATGATGCTGCTATTAAGTCATCCTAAACACGTTAAATAATGTTGAATATATTCATTTATACTAAAATAAATACATGCTTCACTTACGTTTCACTTTCTGATTATAATAAATAACTTATGTTGAAAAGCTTCCCTTGACATCATCATGGCGAAAACACCTATCGCTCTGGTAGGCGGGGCGTGAGCTCCTGACCGTGATGAACTCTGGGATACACTTAAAGCGTTGTTTATACTTAGACTGAAAGACCTCTCTGAAGCGGTATTCGCGCTAGTGTGGATTTAGTGTGGGTTAAGTGCACTGAGCTATGGCATGGTTTAGACATGGGACAGTCTTGAACACTTACTTCCTGTCGCGTGCAACAGGTGTAGTGTCAGAAGCTTTCTGAGGAGGCTTGAGCGGGGACAGGTGCATCCTATGCGGAAGTCTTTTGTGTCGAAGCACCTGACCCACAGTAACCCTCCGGTTGCTGAAAGTCTCGCGAGAGTTGCAAGTGGCTTTCACCCGCTGTTTACCCAAAATCTAATCATAACCCTATACTTAGTAACATTGGATTAGACCTTTGTGAAACTTTGCTGGAGGTTTACCTTCTATACAGCCCTGATATACGCTTAATTTCTCCCCTCCCTTCACATCTAGCACAACAGTTTTTATTCATGTATCTCACCTTTGCGTTTTAAATAAACCATAAATGTTACATACTTTAACAGTGCATCTTTAATAATTAGGAGGATTATGTATTATGTATATATTAATACATTAAGCGCACTGTGAGTATGCAGCTGCGCAAAGATGGTGCTCTGAAGTGATGCGCGAACAAATACATCGTATCCGAAATTATTAAAGTTTTTTTAAAGGAAGTTTCCTTTAAAACATGAAATCTTATTTATCCAGTAAACCAGGAGCTACAAAAAATGTAAGGTAGATAATGACGGAAATTTTTTTTGTAATATGTCATTTGTTTTATTAATGTATTTATACAAAAAACATTTTTTAATAGAATATAGTATTTATATATGTATTTTTATTTTTACATAATAACAGATATGAGAGTTTATCTATGTTGTTAAGATATGTATTTAAGTTTTCATTCAGAAACATTCACCCTTTCAGAAAATTAAAATTTTTACCTGCTCATTTGAAATACCTGACTTTCCTCACCCTGAAAAAAAAAAAAAAAATAACAACTGATTATTTCTATGGACACCTTTAACATGCCCACTTAGTTCACATATGACTCATATTCCATGTTTTCAAAATTCAAATGATAGTTTTGTGTCACCTAGTTGTATCACCTTTTAGCCTTTCAAAGCTCTCACATTGAATGTTAAAGTCTTTGAAGATCATATGGATGATTACTTCTGAATAGAACGCACCCTCATTTAAAACAACAGCGCGAGGCGTTGCATTCATAGTGACTTTAACACGATTACTAAGCTCCGAAAGTCGTTTACTTTTTACATGTAGTCATTTAGCAGATGCTTTTATCCTGAAGAAAGAGACAAGATAAGTATTTTAATTATTAAAAAAGAAATCCTTACCTTGTCCTTGGGTTGGGCAGACAGCTTCATTGTACGGTTTCATTGATTATAACCAAAGACTATTTAGCAGAGACGGGTCACTTCCATTCAAATCAAAGGGAGAAATTGGAACACCCAACGATCGACGGATGTAGAAAAGTCCCGCCTTACAGGTAAACGAGCCAGTCATGGAGAGCTCTTACTGGCATTCTGACTGGGTGCTAATAAACTATCGAACATGGTTGTCCAATCCAATTTGCTCATCGGCCGCCCAGTTTCAACAGTGTTCTGTCTTCCACGGTTCCGTCCGAAGATGCACCAGAGTTACGAGCCGAAATACACAATCTTCTCGCTAAGAACGCGATAAAGGTTGTTTCTTATGAATTAATAAGCCTGCTGTCAACTCCTCACAGACGTGCTGGTGTTTACAACAGTCGAGCACAATCTGTGGTCTAACCACACGATATGCTGGTGTTGCGTGCACAGACTGCGACACACACAGCGGGATTTACAGCCGTTAATTCCTCCTCCTGGAATTAACTATTCCTCATCCTCGTTCTGAGATGCTTGAATCGCATGCTCGTGATGCGGCCATTCATAATGTTAACTCAGAAACAGATGTCATCAGATTTCCGTCCCCAGGACTGATTTGCGTCAATAGATCTGAAGGACGCGTACTTCATATACCAATTGCACCACGTTACAGGCGGCTTTTTAGATTCGCGTTCGAGGGAACTGCAGATCAATTTTAAGTCCTTCATTTCAGTCTGTCTCTTGCTCCCCGCACGTTTACGAAATGTATCGATGCGGCGCTCGCCCCATTGAAAATTAACAGTGTGTATGTTTTGAATTACCTGAGCGATTGGTTATTACCAGCCAATCAAAGGCACTATGGAGCAAACACAGAGACTTACTCCTTTGCATATGGAAAATCTGGTCTAATGCCAACTGGCGAAAAGCACACTTTTCCCCAACCAGTAAACCTTTTTAGGAGTTCATGCATGCGCACCTCAAGAACGAGCGCATACAGACCATTCTTTGGTGTCTGTTTCAGTTCAAACTGAAAAAACATAACCACTGAAGTCATTTAATTTTCCTGTGCATTGCGGTATCTCGTCACTGTCTGGCTGCTCTATCACCATGGACAGCGCCAGCACTTTACCAACAAAGTGTTATGCTGGGTCAAGTTTTCAGAAAGAAAGTGCTGACCGCAAATGCATACAACACAAATGGGGCGTGGTGTGTAATGGACGCCCGACTTTCGACACCTGGAAACAGGTGCAAAACGGCCATGACATGTCAACCGCCTATAGCTACTGGCTGTCTTTCTGGCTTTGAGAGCTTTTCATTCTGATATTGTGAATCACCACATTCTGATTCGTTCGGACAACACAACAGAAGTGCCGTATATATGTTGCCATGACACACTGACCAACGTATGGCCGGCGAAACGCAAGTATGCGCTTTCCCCGGTGTACCTGATTCAATCAGTCATATGCAAAGTCTGAAAGGACAAGGAAACTACTCTATTGGTTGCGGCGAAATGGCCCAACCAGCCATGGTTTCTGGAAATGATAGAGATGCTGTACAGCTCGTCATGGGAAATACCGCTGAGGAGGAATCTCCTCTCTCAGGTGCAAGGCACAATCTGGCATTCCCAGCCCAAGCTGTGGAACTTGCATGTGTGGCCCCTGAACGGAGCATGCTAAATGTGCCAGAACTAACGCATTCAGTCATGAACACCATTTTACAGGCCAGAGCACCATCCACGAGACACCTCTACGCGCTAAAATGGAAAGTGTTCACTGACTGGTGTCTCTGACATGGCAAAGACCCAGTAAACTGCCCCATACATGAAATTCTCATATTTCTTCAAAAGCGATTGTATGTGTACGTGTATGTGGTGACTATATCTGCATTTCACGCACATGAAGCCGGCGCCACTATAGGCAAGCATGATTTAATCATAAAGTACGGTTCACCTTCAGGCCTTCTTCCCTCCTCCATTTAATTCAGATGAGGAACAATCATTGCATTTGTTATGCCCCGTGCGGGCGCTACACGCTTACGTTGAGCGTACACGCCAGTACAGACTGTCTGATCAGCTCTTTGTATGCTATGGAGGATGCATGAAAGGAATGTCTGTCTCTAAGCAAAGACTTTCTCGCTGGATTGTCGATGCAATCGCCCTGGCTTATGAGTCACAGGGTAAGACTTGCCCAATTGGTGTTAAAGTACACTCAACTAGAGGCATGGCCTCCTTATGTGTATGGACGAATTGTGTGTCCTTACAAGACATATGCTTTGCAGCAGGATGTTCTTCTCAAAACACATTCACAAGGTTTTCCAGCCTAGATGTAATGTCTCTCTCTTCACAAGTCCTCTCTGTTTAGAGCGCTTGCTGTTTCATTGACCAAATATATATACTTATTCCTCCCTTTAAGGACGAGCTCCCCATCTTTTTACACAACCGCCTGCATTCAGTCCGTTGTAATTTATCAGAAGTCACAAGCACTTACATTATAAATAAACTCCCTTCCCAACTGGGTTTGTGAAGGAGTTAATTCATACTATATGATTATAGTTCATTTATTCATTATGAGTGTTCCCCTCCTGGCTCAACATGAGGGTCACTCACTGCAGCTTTCTCATGTCAGTTGCCATCTCACGAGACTGCGGCATCATGCTTCCTTTCTGGGAGGTTATGTCGTAGTGCGGCGTGATGGGATTCTGTTCTCCATATGCGTTAATAAAGCAATGTCAAGTATACTGAGTCGTAAGGGAACATCTCGGTTATGTACGTAACCTCGGTTCCCTGAGACGAAGGGAACGAGACATTGCGAATGCTAGCCACATGCAAGACTCAGAGTTCTTGAAGCATGAGTGATGCGCTCCTTGTTCTTAGTCAGAAATTCTGAGGAAATGGAGTTTGTGCACCTGTTTTTATAGCAGACAGCTTTGCGCCAAAACTGGCGGGGCTCAAACACCATAGCCAATATTAGAATAATAGAGGTGTAGAGAGGTTTTAACTAGGTTGTGTAAGAAGGCACTCCCCATATGCGTTAATAAACGCAACGTCTCATTCCCTTCGTCTCAGGGAACCAAGGTTGCATACGTAACCGAGACGTTTTTTTGTGTAATCTGAAGGAAAGAAGCACAATTTATGATACCAGTGATGTCAGATTTTACTGCTGATTTGAAATATGTCCTTTGGTAGTAATCTTGACCACCCATTTTGAGGATTTTGGTCTTTTTCCCATTCAAATAGATAGGAGCTGCACTTGTATGCTGTTTGTTTACATATAAAATTGCTGCCCGAGATGCTTCCAAAGATGTCCACCAAGTCACCTGACTTGCCTAAAAAGACTTTGTTATAACAGGAGCGGTCATTCCCGAGCACTCCACCGAGGAAATAATTGTGAGCATCTAAACAAGTTGTTGTTTTTGATTAAAGACTAGAGGGCAAATCATTTTTTTTTTTGTTTTTTTTTTAAATAGCGTGCATGGATAAATCGTTAAAAAAACAGCAACATCCAATAAAAAATACGAATGGTCAACTTTGAATTCATGGTGACTTTAGAGGGGTCATGTTTTCCTTGATCTTTTGACATATAAGAGGTTTTGTAATATAAAAACAAAATGTAAGTTTCAGAACTCAAGAACTCAAAACTTCTTCCTCACAGCAAAAAAAGTGTTTGTTGAAACCAAGATGCCGTAACAACTCATTCACTACTTCCACATTGTGATGTCACACTGCGGTATTCATTTGCATTTGACCGCCTCCACAACAACACATCAACTCCTACTTTACCTTATCACTTCTGTAGCCCCACCCAGTATCTTTGAGCAGTGAGATGGCAAGTCAGTCAAGAACAGAGAGCAAATCACAACAGTGGGTGTTTACTGTCAAGTCTTGAAGAAGAAGCAGCACCAAAACTGAGTGAATGAGGGTTGAAAATTATTATGTTGTACAAATGTATGACTGTTTTTTGTGCAAAAAACGTTACTAATATTTTAAGTGAACCTCAGGGAACATACTAAAATTAAAAATGTCGTGACCCCTTTAAATCTCAAAACTTTTTATGTCTCATTGTAGACATTTTACACTGGATAGTTATTTTTAATAAAAACTGATAATTGAAAGGATTCATACCTGTGAATGGAAATCCGCCTCAGCAGCATATATAAAAGCATTTTTTGAAATTCTCATCCAGTAATAATAAAGGCCCATCCAGCACTGAGAAAATAACAAGTACTACGTGATACCGCTGTCTACAATAGAGGGGATTGTGCGACAATTGTTGGGCAATGCCAACTCGTTGAACGGAGGGGCACGTCAGTTTTTGTTTGAATTATGGCAGACTCACAGTCACGCAATTGCAAGTTTTCTCATACTAAATTATTTTCAGGGTTGATTTAAATATACATATATAAACAAGGCCAGATGCATGTTGGGGGGGGGGGGCAGTTCACCCCCTTCACAATTCTACGCTAAGCACTGTATGTCTGAATTCAAGAGGAAATAAACATTGTTCTTCGTGTTTTATCCTTGCATCATTTCCTCGTATCCTAAGGAGGAGCTAGGATGTAAGGAAAGGAAATGAGGATGCACAATTTAAGAAATGAGAAGCACCATAATTCTCTGACAATTGAAACTGATATAAGGGATTCTGCACCACTAGTGACCAAGTGGAATTGCAACAAAAATGACTATTTCCTAATTTCTTCATATTAGTATTTGTGGTACTGTCTATAATGCAAGATTATTTTCTGTTTTTTTATTTTGTATTATTAGATTTAAATTTACATTTTTGTTTACATTTAAATCATTGTGTCTGGAAAGAACATTTCTACCATTTCATTACCATATAATATTATATCCATGAAGTTGTCCTTTCCCTTCAAATGTAACTTTGATAACACACAAACATTATTTGAGGCAGAAATAACATTATAACTATTTATATTTGTATTATAGTTCATACTGTTGGGACAGGTTAGAATAAATCAAGTGAGAATGGTAAGAATGTGTTGTGTTTGCTGTAGAAAAGTCTGCTCAATAATTTTAGCTTGGCCACTGTCTTTAAAAAATATATATTATTATTATTTTAAATCAAATTTTATTGTTTAATCGCAGTTAGTTTAGTTTGGTTTGGGTTGGTTAATTTTCATTTCAAACCATTTACGTACGGAGTCCAAAGTTAACTTTTGATGGTTGAATTGAGAAAATTTCAGATCCATAAATACATTTTAAGCTTATTTTATTATTAAATATCTGCTTCTCTTTGATTCGTTCAAGTTGCTTAGGCCGAAAATAAAATACAATAAAAAGCCAATTTTTACTCTCATTTAGTGCATGGCAAGTGTTGATCTTGGAACCTGTAAGTATATAGTGAAACAAAATGTTACTGGTCTAACTAGGCTATTCTCTGCTTTCTAGTGAGCCTCTTACTGCAAATGCATCCCATCAGAAAAGAAAGAGAACCGACACTCCACCTGAAGATGACCTTATGGACATGCAATTGCCAGCTAAACAAGAAGCATGGAAAGACAGCTTGGAACCAGACCCAGGCCCTCTCCTGCTTCAGTTCAGACCTGCACGGCCTCCTGGTGTGCATCTTGACAAGAGCAGCTCCTATTCTCCACTGGAGCTGTTCCAGCTCTATTTTAGTGTTCAAGTGGTCGAAACACTCTGTGAGAACACAAACAAAAATGGACTGAGAAGATATGCACAGGGAAAGAGGACTCCATGGTTTCCTCTCACTATTCAGGAGATGTTCCACTATCTAGGGCTGCTGATTTTTATGGGGTTGTTGAGAACTCGTAAAATCAGAGATCACTGGAGCAACCACAGGCTCTATAAAGCACCCTTTTGTTCCTCTGTGATGGCCCGCTACAGGTTTGAAGCTATCACTTGGACCCTACACATGAGTGACCCAGAACATGACAAGGAGTATGACAAGTTAAAAGGGACACCGTCGTATGATAAACTCTGCCGTCTGAGGCCTCTGATGGACAGCATTTTGGACTCTTGCAGAGCGTACTACCATCCTACTAGGAACATCTCCATAGATGAACGCATGGTGGCCTCCAAGGCCCGTATAGGCATGAAGCAGTATATGCGAAACAAGCCCACCAGATGGGGATTCAAACTATTTGTCCTGGCTGATTCTAATGGTTACACCTGTGACTTCAACATCTACACTGGCAAGTCTCTTTCTCGATCCGGCAAAGGCTTGGGATATGACGCAGTTAAGGATTTGCTGCATGTGAAATATCTTGGGAGTGGTTATCATCTCTATGTGGACAATTTCTACACCAGCAGAGTCCTCTTCCTTGACCTGTACAAAATGCACTTTGGGGCGTGTGGGACTGTCCGTGAGAACCGCCAGGGCTGTTTGAAGTCCATAGAAAATCCCATGCCAAAAAATGCAGAAAGGGGTTCTTTCAGATGGATCAGGGATGGAAACCTCTTGTTCTGCAAATGGAGAGACACTAAGGATGTTACTATGTGCTCAACAATTCACAAGGCATACACTGGTGGCACAGTGCTGCGACGAATAAGGAATGCAGATGGTTCCTGGTCAAAACGTAGCGTCCCTGTTCCAGAAGCAGTAAAGGAGTACAACAAGTTCATGGGGGGTGTGGACTTGTCAGATGCCCTCCTGAAGTACTACTGCATAGGTCTGAAAACAAAGAAGTGGTACAAAACTCTGTTTTACCACTTTGTTGAAATTGCTGTAGTCAATAGCTTCTTAATGCACAAGGTGTTGGAGGTGGAGAAGAACCGCAAACCACTGACTCACAAGGTGTTTAGGGAGCAGTTGTGTTTGCAGCTTGTGGACTTTAGTTTCTCCGCAAGAACACCTGCAGAGTCACCTGCAGGCACAATGGGGCCAATTGTTGGCACTCTGGGGTCAACTGCAGGGACTCTGTGGTCAACTGTTGGCACTCCAGGGTCAACTGCAGGCACTCCAGGGTCAAATGCAGGCACAACATGGCCAACTGCAAGCACACCAAGCCGAACTTCAGGTGCTTTAGGAAGTTGTTACCCAATTCCCATGGGTGATCCCGCCTCATCTGGGAGTAGAAAAAATGCATCCAAAGGTCGGAGGAGGTGCAGGCTCTGCAAAGAAAAGGGCATTGAGAAAACCACAATTTGGCAGTGTGACACCTGTCTCGTACCTCTCTGTCTAATACCAGACAGGAATTGTTTCAGGGAGTGGCATGTGCAGAAGTGAAAGGCTGCCTGTGTAAAAATATTGAACTATTAAATGGGTTCAGCAGCACTGAAAAAAGGCATTTTCTTCCCTTGTAATAAAACTTTTTGGAGAAATTGTAGAGTGAAAGATAACAAAAGCAAGTCACTTTAGTGATACAACTCCCACTTTCCCACCAAAAGGGATATTTGGCATCTCTAGGCTCATAGAGCTTCTGATAGACATCAAAGCCTGTTGAGATGATTGTACATTTGGGGTCCAGCCCACTCTTACATCTTTAGCACCTATGACATTGAAAGGGGCACATCAGCATGTAAGATGATGGAAATAAATTATTTGCAAAGTTATTTAATTTTCAGTGCTTTATTGTTTGTTTTATATGATATTCAACTAATGACTTGCCTTCGAAGTTTGTTTTAAGCACATTCATTAATGATTTGTTATTATTACAATACCATGCATTGTAAAAACCATATACTGTAGGTCATATAAAAGTGATGCAGGTGTATTCACTTATTTCTATTTACCGGCACAACAAAAAAGAGCTTTTGCCCTTGTTCAGTGTCTATTGTTTAAGTATGGCTTCTTCCGTATTTTATTTTTTGTTATTTATGTCGAAAGAACGAGTGCCCGACTCGGACATAGGAGCTTTCCAGTTGCTCTTGAAGGCAGCATTAGTGGCATAGATGAAGCTGTTTTATTCCTCATGGGGCCGGTTGCCTTTATGGTGGACTCCATGTAAGATCACATGACTAGCCAAGTTCTACTCACTTTATCTCACTAACCCCTCATATTATTATTATTATTTTACAGGGTTCCTGTGGTCTTTGAAAACCAGGAAATATCAGTGAATTTTTAAATAGGCAAGGAAAAGTCATGGAAATTTAAAAAATCGTAAAAGTGGGGCCTGGGTAGCTCGTGGTAGCGATTAGTGGTTAATATTAGCTCTCAATGGGGCGTGTGGTAAGATGTGCGTGGATCGCTGAGAGTAGCATGAGCCTCCAGTGCTGTGAGTCTCCGTGGTGTCATGCACAACGAGCCACGTGATAAGATGCGCAAATTGACGGTCTCAGAAGCGGAGGCAACTTAGACTTGTCCTCCTCCACCCGGATTGAGGTGAGTAACCAAGCCACCACGAGGACCTATAAAGTAGTGGGAACTGGGCATTCCAAATTGGGAGAAAATAGGATAAAAAAAACACAAGAAAAAGTTAACACTTCTGTTTGGCCTTCTGTTTATCGCATAATCGCAAAATGGCCAAATATAGGCTGATTAATCAGCCTGGCCGATATATCGGCTTATAACTAAAATATGCATTTTTGTGGTTAGCTCTGCCCTTAAATATTGAATTGGCTATAGATATTGTTTTTGTGTAGAGTAAAACTTGCTCACAAGCCATAGGCTTTGTTTACACTGTCACAAAAAATTCCTATTTTTTACTCACATCTGACACAGATCGGATATTGTTGCACACGTGTAACCAGAAGAACCCGCATAAGAACTGTTTTTTTTTTCCCATCCGATCTGAGCCACTTCCATATGTGGTTTTAAATCAGATACATATCTAACATCTGACCTACATCTAAACACGTTGTAACAGGGTTCATTCGTGGGAAGAATGAGGAAATGGGAAACGTAGCTTCAACTCAAACAGGTAACTTTTTATTTCACTAACTCAAAATTGTTCACACAAACAGACGTCACACAAAGGGATGTTTCTTTTTTGCTGGGTTTATAAGACACGCTTCATTTCAGATGAACTTCAGATAATGCTGACTGTTATGTTTGGACTGATGCATCTTTTTATCAAGCTTTTTATGCTGTCAAGTGTTAATTTACCAATGGAAAAGACAAATGAGCAGTCTTTTTTTGTTGTTTAGGAAAATTAGAAGGAACGCAAGCACGTTTTTTTATTATTAATATTTAAGCAGAGTGAGTTTGGGAAATTGTGTTGAGCCCCACATTTAATAAATAAAAACTATTCCAAAGTGACAAATAAAATTACATCATCTGAAGGGATTGTCTATATTCTTAATTCAAGAGTGTAATATACGATTACAGGCTTGTTAACGTCACCAGTTCTGTTATTTATACATTCCAATCAATTTCTTATTATAATCACTGATACAGTACAAGCTCATGTTTAATATTTCCTGCATAATTAATCAGCACAGTATACATTTTCTAATAGGTCAGTTCTGCGTGACAGCAGTGTGTAAATGCTGTAGACACACCCAACTCTTTGATTTTTACAGACCTGCTTATCCCGTGCAAATCATATTACAGACATCCGCAGTAATAATGACTTTACGGACATATCACAGGAAAAGTAATTCCATCAAAATAGGGCTTTAGCCACACTTCTTGTCTGACTGAAATCTTTAAAGCTGTTCTTAACATGGCAGCAGTAAAAAAGCTGCTTTCACCTTTTTTGCCTAACTAATTGCAATCAAGTGCAGTTTTGCCTACTTTTGAAAATATGAAGTAACACAAGGCTATAAAAAAAAAAAAAAACAGAGGGTGAACCGTGACGCTCATAAGTGAAAGCGGTCAGTAATGGAATAATTTGAGTTTGGGCATTAACAGATATCAGATACGAGTCGTATCTTCAGTGAATGTAAACAGGCGGGACAAAAAATCAAATACTGTCAAAAGATCGGATCTGTGTGTTAAGCCTTGCAGTGTAGCCTTTTGAGTCAGTTCTTTTTAAATGAATCAGTCAAACGGGTTTACAAATTAGTCTGAAATAATTCATTAGCAAATAAATCTAAATCAAAATTATTCTTAAAAATCCTTATCCAGTAATCACAAACAACTGGAAAGATTTGGAAAGGTTACTGAGATTAAGTGAGTAGTATTTAGCAGGTTGTGTTATTCTAACATGGCTGCCGCCATGAGGCGCCCCTGGCCCATGTAGAATAAAAGAGCTTTTAAGGGTACTGATATGACTTAACTCTTCATCTCAAATGAGTGGTCATGATTTTATACATGTTTCAAAATTTCTATTCATTTCTTTAGAAGTAAAACTTTTTAAATGATATAATAAATTACTGAGTGCACCTTTAAGAGTTCACCACAAACAACAACCACTCAGCTCACTACAAAAGTACTGCTAACCCCCTCCCTCCCTGCTTTTTAACAGTAATTTGCTTTGTTATTACCTAGCCTGTCACCTAGCTAGTATTTTTTTGTAACAACCATTAAATCTTGTACATTTCTGTCACTGTTTGCAGTGTAGTGCTGTCCTTTGATGGTAGTGCAATCACAATCACAGTCCTTAAGGAGTTTTCCCACTATGAATCTGAAAAGCAGATGTTAGTGTGACAAAAGTGGAAGTGAGTCTGGTGGGTCTCTCTCTCTTGCACACATTGGCTGGGTTCAGAATGGCATACTACACATCCTACTCTTACTACTTCTGCCATATGTGTCTGCAGAAATAGTATTAGTTAATGATATGAGCCATTGTTACATCCTATGTTTAGGGCCCTATGATTTCCATGATGTGGAAAACATGGACGGTATCATCAGAAAATCAGAAAAGGAATTAATCATAAAACACGGAATGTCATGGAATTTGACATATCTGGGATAAAACAAATGTATGAATTTACAATTAATCAAAGTAGAATCGAGATATGTCCTAGTATAATAATTAAACACAAAAGGCTGATGTAAATAAATATGCAGTCTGCATGTGATGCGTGCTGCAAAATTAATGTGTAAAGCAGGCCACACATTCATGCTTGCTCAGTGTGTGTAATAGATGACAAACAGCAGAGCACTCGTTTACTGTTAAGAGCGCAGCACATGCAGACTATATACAGTATTTACACTCACGACTACTTTATTAGGTACACCTCTCTAATACTGGGTAGGACCCCCCTTTGCCCCCAGAACAGCCTGAATTCATCATGGCATGGATTCAACAAGGTGCTGGAAACATTCCTTAGAGATTCTGCTCCACGCTGACATAACAGAATCACGCAGTTGCTGCAAATTTGTCAGCTGCACATTCATGCTGCGAATGTCCCGTTCCACCACATCCCAAAGGTGCTCTATTGGATTGAGTGACTGTGGAGGCCATTGAAGTACACTGAACTCATTGTCATGTTCTTGGAACCAGTTTGAGATGCTTTGTGGCATGGCACGTTATCCTGCTGGAAGTAGCCATAAGAAGATGGGCAGACCGTGGTCATAAAGGGATACACATGATCAGCAACAATACTCAGGTAGGCTGTGGCATTTAAACAATGCTCAATTGGTATTAATGTTCCTAATGTGTGCCATGTAAACAATATCAATTAACAATTATGCCATGGTCGAAATCACTGAGATCACATTTTTTCCCAATTCTGATGGTTGATGTGAGCATTAACTGAAGCTCCTGGCCCATATCTGCATTATTTTATATATTGCACTGTTGCCACATGATTGGCTGATTAGATAATCGCATGAATAAGTAGGTGTACATGTGAACCTTATAAAGAGGTCATTGAGTGTATAATTAAATTGCAGCTTTTAGTGGATTGATAAGCACATTAAGCCATATAGCGAAGTCCTTAATTCGGCTTGCTGCCAAAATAAAAGCTTAATTTAAAAGAAAAAATTTCAAAAGATTCTTCCTTGCGAAAGGAATGCAATACTACTGTATAGTAAAATTTAATTTACAATGTAGTATTAATAAATAATAGTAATAATAATAATATATCAGTGGTAATTACATTATATAAGCAATATCCCACAAGCACGAGTGTTGTGCTGAATAAAAATGTTCAATGCTTTCATTAATACTGTGATTTCATTGTGCAGCAATGCTGTGTTTTGGAATGTGCTGTGAGGATCTGCGAGCAATTCGTTTGATAAAAATAATGCAGTGGTATTTTGAAAAGTAACTGTTTTGATTAAATTTGAATCAAGTTCTATGATACACATTTAATACACATTTAATGTAATCCACTTTTTAGTATAGGTATTGTTTTTTTTTTTTACTGTGTTTACATTATTCAAGATATCCAGCTAAAATTAATTCAGAATTCTGTCATTTTCTGTAATAAAAACACTTATAAAGTTATAAAAAAAAAAATTATAATAATAAAAAAAACTGAAACCATTTAAAGAACCATTCAGATAATATATATATATATACAGGTGCATCTCAGTAAATTAGAATGTCATGGAAAAGTTCATTTATTTCAGTAATTCAACTCAAATTGTGAAACTCGTGTATTAAATAAATTCAGTGCACACAGACTTTAGTAGTTTAAGTCTTTGGTTCTTTTAATTGTGATGATTTTGGCTCACATTTAACAAAAACCCACCAATTCACTATCTCAAAAAATTAGAATACATCATAAGACCAATAAAAAAAACATTTTTAGTGAATTGTTGGCCTTCTGGAAAGTATGTTCATTTACTGTATATGTACTCAATACTTGGTAGGGGCTCCTTTTGCTTTAATTACTAACTCAATTTGGCGTGGCATGGAGGTGATCAGTTTGTGGCACTGCCGAGGTGGTATGGAAGCCCAGGTTTCTTTGATAGTGGCCTTCAGCTCATCTGCATTTTTTGGTCTCTTGTTTCTCATTTTCCTCTTGACAATACCCCATAGATTCTCTATGGAGTTCAGGTCTGGTGAGTTTGCTGGCCAGTCAAGCACACCAACACCATGGTCATTTAACCAACTTTTGGTGCTTTTGGCAGTGTGGGCAGGTGCCAAATCCTGCTGGAAAATGAAATCAGCATCTTTAAAAAGTTGCTCAGCAGAAGGAAGCATGAAGTGCTCCAAAATTACTTGGTAAACGGGTGCAGTGACTTTGGTTTTCAAAAAACACAGTGGACCAACACCAGCAGATGACATTGCACCCCAAATCATCACAGACTGTGGAAACTTAACACTGGACTTCAAGCAACTTGGGCTATGAGCTTCTCCACCCTTCCTCCAGGACTCTAGGACCTTGGTTTCCAAATGAAATAAAAAACTTGCTCTCATCTGAAAAGAGGACTTAGGACCACTGGGCAACAGTCCAGTTCTTCTTCTCCTTAGCCCAGGTAAGACGCCTCTGACGTTGTCTGTGGTTCAGGAGTGGCTTAACAAGAGGAATACGACAACTGTAGCCAAATTCCTTGACATGTCTGTGTGTGGTGGCTCTTGATGCCTTGACCCCAGCCTCAGTCCATTCCTTGTGAAGTTCACCCAAATTCTTGAATTGATTTTGCTTGACAATCCTCATAAGGCTGCGGTTCTCTCGGTTGGTTGTGCATCTTTTTCTTCCACACTTTTTCCTTCCACTCAACTTTCTGTTAACATGCTTGGATACAGCACTCTGTGAACAGCCAGCTTCTTTGGCAATGAATGTTTGTGGCTTACCCTCCTTGTGAAGGGTGTCAATGATTGTCTTCTGGACAACTGTCAGATCAGCAGTCTTCCCCATGATTGTGTAGCCTAGTGAACCAAACTGAGAGACCATTTTGAAGGCTCAGGAAACCTTTGCAGGTGTTTTGAGTTGATTAGCTGATTGGCATGTCACTATATTCTAATTTTTTGAGATAGTGAATTGGTGGGTTTTTGTTAAATGTGATCCAAAATCACCACAATTAAAAGAACCAAAGACTTAAACTACTTCAGTCTGTGTGCACTGAATTTATTTAATACACAAGTTTCACAATTTGAGTTGAATTACTGAAATAAATGAACTTTTCCATGACATTCTAATTTATTGAGATGCACCTATATACAGTATATATATGTATATGTATATGTGTGTATGTGTGTGTGTGTGTGTGTGTGTGTGTGTGTGTATTATTTTACATTTACTAAAAAAAAATTGTATTATAGAAAATGTGTTTATTATGTGAAAAGGTAGTATCACATACATTTTAAATTAAAACTTATCATCCACACCAACAGCCGTCCAAGCCTTTTCTTTTGCACTCAAAGCTTTGTACAAGAAATCCTGTGGGTCATAAAGACCTTTGTATTTTTAAACCTTCACGATGAAATGTGAGGTAAGGTGTAGTTCTCTGACCACCAGCCTGTCACGTGATTGCTGCTTTCTGCTGAGATGTGAGTGTCCCCCTCCCCCACACACAATATAACATGCTGTGTAGTGTATTTCACATGAAAAAAATCTTAGCTATACACTGCGACCAAAAGTTTGGAATATTGTACAGATTTTGCTGTTTCGGAAGGAAACTGGTAATTTAATTAACCAAAGTGGCATTCAGCTGATCACAAAGTATAGTCAGGACATTACTGATGTAAAAAACAGCACCATCACTATTTGAAAAAAGTCATTTTTGATCAAATCTAGACAGGCCCCATTTCCAGCAGCCATCACTCCAATACCTTATCCTTGAGTAATCATGCTAAATTGCTAATTTGGTACTAGAAAATCACTTGCCATTATATCAAACACAGCTGAAAGCTATTTGGTTCGTTAAATGAAGCTTAACATTGTCTTTGTGTTTTTTTTGAGTTGCCACAGTATGCAATAGACTGGCATGTTTAAGGTCAATATTAGGTCAAAAATGACAAAAATGAAACAGCTTTCTCTAGAAACTTGTTAGTCAATCATTGTTTTGAGGAATGAAGGCTATATAATTCTTGAAATTGCCAAAAAAATTGAAGATTTCAAAGGTGTACACTACAGTCTTCAAAGACAAAGGACAACTGGCTCTAACAAGGACAGAAAGAGATGTGGAAGGCCAGATGTACAACTAAACAAGAGGATAAGTACATCAGAGTCTCTAGTTTGAGAAATAGACACCTCACATGTCCTCAGCTGACAGCTTCATTGAATTCTACCCGCTCAACACCAGTTTCATGTACAACAGTAAAGAGAAGACTCAGGGGTGCAGGCCTTATGGGAAGAATTGCAAAGAAAAAGCCACTTTTGAAACAGAAAAACAAAAAGAAAAGGTTAGAGTGGGCAAAGAAACACAGACATTGGACAACAGATAATTGGAAAAGAGTGTTCTGGATCTTAACCTCATTGAGCTCTTGTGGGATCAGCTAGACTGTATATGCATTTATGCTGAAATTGTTACTTTTTCGTTTCAATCTATGTTCATTTTGACCACAAACAATGCGCTATCACTTTAATTCAGCACGTGCAGCACTGCAAAAATACTGAATTGATGCTTCAGCACCACTCCTGCAACGCAATTCCGTGCTGCACCTGCGTGTAGTCTGAATGCTCTAACCTGTTAACATGGGCACTGAAAAAAATACATACTGCATATGCACTGCATACGCATCATGCGTGAAATGGCCGTTAGGCCGTGTGTCCACTAAAGCGTTTTTGCCAGCTGAAAATGCCAGGTGCTCTTCTGAAAACGCCCAGCTGGGAGCACTTGAGAGCGCTTTGGAGGTGCAGCGTTTTTTTCAGCTGAGACGCTTTGGTTGCCATGATACGAAATATCTGCGGAAGTAATGTGTTGCAAGTACCTAATTTCACAGTTTGTGTTATCAACAATTACTCAATGTAAAAATGTCGGCAC
The DNA here is from genome assembly GCF_019703515.2 of Myxocyprinus asiaticus. NCBI lineage: Eukaryota > Metazoa > Chordata > Actinopteri > Cypriniformes > Catostomidae > Myxocyprinus > Myxocyprinus asiaticus. Next base: position 43,442,822 of record NC_059363.1, on the reverse strand, counting down.
AAGGTAGAGTAATTGTTCTGGCCCTTGCTCTGGATGAAGGGAAGGCTGAAGCACATAGAGAGAGAGGATGGACCCGCCGCCGGTCTATGTGGGTTCATGAGATTTTGTGGGCGAGGAAACAATGGTGCTTGCAGATGTACTGCTGTACACATTGTGTGTACCATGAGCTCTCTGAATGACATGAGAAATATTTACTCTCAGAATATTTCACCAATCATGAAATGTGTCCCGTATATCTGTTGGCTGTTTAAAAGAACTAACAATGGCCAATTTGTGAATGAATAATTATTTTGAGTCCGTTCTTTTCAGTGAATTGGCCAAACGGGCTTGCAAAACTGTCTGAATCGATTCGTGATTCAGTACAATTCGTTCAGAGCGCTCTCTCACTGAATCATTTGGAGTATCGGTATCGGGATATTTATGAATACATGAATACAGTCAACTGAAACAAAAGGCTGTCTTTTTGAGAGGTAACTTTGAGAAACTTCAGCTAGTGCGGTGGCATGTGAACATGCTGTTCAAACTGAATGTGTTTTTGCGTCCGCTCGCGCTATTTTTCAATCGTTTTCCTTGTAAACATTCGCTAGATGGATGTCTTTTGAAAACTGCACTGTGTTTTTAGCATCTCTCACAGGAGCGCTGCATTTTTAGATGCTGTGTAAAGATAAAGTTGAACTTCTTCAACTGATAAAAACATGTCTTGAGACACTTGCGTTCTGCTCTATTCACTGTGGTGCGTTTTGCTTTTTTAGCGTGAAAACGTGTCTGTCTGAACGGTTACTGGAAGTAATACTTTAGCCAATAGTTACATGAATGCTACTCATACTCGAGAAAATATATAACTGTTTATCTCAAAGTCACCAGAATTGAACGCTTTGGTGTTGTTGTTGGGGGTTTTTTCTCAGGGGGAGCATGATATAAGGTTTATTAAGCAGATTTAGAGGTCTGCAACCCCACCCGGGCCCGACGGGTTTCGGGTCAGTTTTTCAAGTAGGACTTCAGGGTAGGGTTGCACCAGCTGTGTGTAAGTTCTCACATAAGTTAGGACGTAAAGTTCACACTAAGTGCTTAGTAACTACTAGTTAGTTTGTAACTAAGGGGCCGTTTACACAACATCGTTTTCAACTAAAAACGGAAAACTTTTATGCGTTTTGGCAGTTCGTTTACATGACAATGGTGTTTAGGGGCCTGAAAACGCAAACTTTTGAAAACAGGTTTCAAAGTGCAAGTTTTTGAAAACTATGCCGTTATTGTCACCGTGTAAACATACAAAAACGATGACATCATGCGCACGCATATTACGTGTTCAGTCTATAGGCATGCGCGCGAGTACTTCAAAACAATGCGTGAGACATTCAGAACTACAATGGCGGACTACAGGACTGTGTTTGTGCTGCTCAAGATTTTGCAACCTCATCGTCTGGCCAGACAAAATTGCTCGATGCTTTCGCCATCTTCATTGTTTGTATTCACCGCTCTGTGGAAGAATGTTTATGTGAGCAGGCGCATAGTGTTTTTTTACAGTGACATCGCCAACTACTGGCCTGGCATGCATAATACAGCGTTTTACTCATTTTCACGGATCCGTGAGAACGGGGATCGTTTTAACAACGTTGTCGTCTGTATGCGAACCTTTTCAAAAACGTTTCCGTTTTTAGTACATCGTTGTCATGTAAACGTACCCTAAGTCAGTGCTTAATTTAGTTGCACCACCTGTTCTTAAGGCAAGACCTAACTAGTAGGTCGTAAACTCTCCGTAAAGTAATGCGTAGTCGCATAATATGACGTTTACCTTAATTAATCCAATAAGCAGCCTTCAAATTTGTACACAGAAGTATTAAAAAGCCAGTGTTGCCAACTTAGCGACTTTGTCGCTAGATTTAGAGACTTTTCAGACCTCTTTAGTGACTTTTATTAAAAAAACCGCCTAGCGACAAATCTAGCGACTTTTTGGACAAACCTTAGCTATCTTCCTTAGAAGAAAGTCGCCAGTACTGCCCCGCGAGCGCGTGTTCTTGCTTTCCTGCCCGGACTCGGAGGCACACCTCTCTCTACGTCTACTCTGTTCAGTGAGACTGACAGAGGGAGAGGTGAGCAGGCGAGAAGACGGAGCAGCACAATCAGTTGACCGCACGGCAGCTGACATAGACGTGAATGAGCTGCAAATGTGCAAACAGCGTTGTCAAGGACCAATCACGAATCTGTATTGTTTTTGTTTTATGTAAACATGCACATAGTTTTTTTTTTTTTGTTTTTTTATATATATGCACATAGTGGTTTGTTATGGCTGAGCACTTTGTGAGAGAAAAGATAAGTTTCTGTCGCTTCTAACTTTCTCTCTGAGTAATTGATAGATATAGGGAATTAATAGGGTATTACAGTATGTACGGTAAGCACAGAGAAGCAAAAACATGTAAAGGGCGGACACTATGCAAAATTCAAATGAGACGCGATGACGTCACAAATATGCTAATTAGCGTATGACGTCATCTAGCGACGTTTAGCTACTTTTCGAGCAGGCTTTAGCTACTTTCCATTGAAACTAGTTGGCAACACTGTAAAAAGCTGTGAACTTCAGTTTTATGTCGTTACGGTTGATGTTGAAACCTTGTAACCCGTAACTGTCAGATGTAATAAATTATATCCCCATTGAAATACAATAGGTAATAAAAGTAGCTACATTTGATAAATAGTATATTTGCTCTGTATAAATAACAATAAATAGGAACTGTATCTAAAATAAATAAGGGGTGATAAATAAATACTAATACAACAGGTTGGAAAAATAGACATTTATTCATTTTAATATCTTATATATTTCATATATGTTGAAACTTGACACCGGGCGACGCATCCTGAAAACTGCACCGTTAGATCGGTTTCATGCTGAAGAGCCACTTAAAAGAAAGTATTTTTCTCTCTCGTTAATTTAAACGAAATCGAAATGACTGATGCCTGTCACTAGGCTTACCAACTTCAGCAAAGGAAAATAATGGACAATCTTGGTTCTTTATAGGAAAATAAGGGAGAGTATAAGGGACACTCAAAATATTTGTACTGTACAACATAGATTATGTCATTTCAGTGTCTGAAGAAGTATGTGTATAAATGTCTCTTATTTTTATTTTTATTTATTTTTTGCCTGAATTAAATGCTAAAAGGAATCTCAGACATAAATACGTTTTGCTTAAGCTATTTACGTACAATTTAATTCTAAAATAATTATAATGTCATATTAAAATGTCACATCCGTTACACACAAACCACCTGCCTGAGCAGTACCACTATAGAACTGTGACTGCAAAAATGATGAGGAACAGATTGTTCTTTTAAGTGCATGTTGTCATTTTTATTTTTAAAGTAATTTACATGACAGTTGAGCTTGTTAAAAAGTTAATGTGCATGTAATAGGCTTTGATAAGCTCAACTTCTTTATAATAAACATGGCAACTGATTAAATATAGACATGTATGTAGAAATGTTACTTACAGTAAATGTAAAAAATTTTTGTCTTTTATGTTTCACATTTTCTATGAACAGTGCATGAACTTCTCATTTCTCACAGCAGCAAGGATTTGTTTGTCATGAAGTACAGTTTTGTAAAATTCATAACATGGTGTGCTGAAGTTGATGGTGATAAGCAGCTCGCTTTTCATGAGTTCAACAGAGCATCTGTTCCTTGAGTCACTCCAATTGTTTTTCATTATGGAGAATATCCTCTCCACGTAGCCTGTGGATGATGGAATGCTCAGGACAAATGAGACTAAAGCCAGTAGGTTTGGAAGATCTGTTGCTTGAAGCACTTTCATCCACTTTTTAGCTGTGTCTGTATGCTGCCACTGGTCATATTTTCTCAGCTTCTCCAAAATGGGGTTGGCAGTGACACACTCATCGTAAAGTGCATCCATGTTGATTTGTAGCTTTTGAATGAGGTTAAGTGTCTCTGCAACCTTCTCCATATCACCAAAGGAAAATTTCTCAGACTGGAGAGACAAAGTTGCAGGTGAAAAAGCCAGTTGTCCTCAGAGAAGTCAAACCATTTCTTAACATACCTGATGGCAGTGCTGAAGAAGGCTTTGAACTCCTCTTTGGCAGTGTTTGCATCAGATGGGGGAAGACGCTGGAGCTTCAGTTTTGTCAAATATCCATAGAACTCATAATCTCTCCTCTGAATCAACTTGTCCATGAAAGACTTCATGATGGGATACAAATCAACAGATGCTGTGGCATCTTTTTCAAGATTCTTCACCATCTCTTCAAAGAGGGAGAGAATATTATTGCAGAAGAGAAGATAAACCTCTACAACATCTTCCTCTTGCAGCTCTTCTGCATCCATTTTCAGGTTCAGCAAAATCCTCAGGTGCCTTGGACAGTCATCTCCAAGACTAATTAAGTAGGACTTAAGAGCAGTCCAGTTCTGCATGAGGCGAGTGATCGCAGGGTTCAGGGACAGCCATCTGGTCACAACATGATGCAAAAACTCACGGAACTCAACATCACAAAACTCACAAAATTCTTTACGTTTTTCTCTTCTTTTTGCAGAGCTTGAGAAGAATGCATAGATTTTGAGAACAATGTTCTCTACATCAACTGAAAGCTCATCCAGTGCTTGTTTTACTGTATTGTGAACAATGTGGGCATGACAGTTGCCTGTTAGGAGGTAGCTATTCTTCTTCTTCAACTTTGTGTAAACTGAGTTGTGAACAACATAATTCCCATTTGTATTGTCTGCACTAAATGCAGAAACTTGATCTAGAGTAAGTGACAGTTGTTCAAGACTGTGCTCTATACATGTCACAATGCCATCAGCAGACTCATCAAGATTCTCCACAAAATCAATCATTTTTTGGGTTACTCCACTCTCAGGAGTGAAATACTGAATAGACAGAGGAAACATCTTTTGATTGCCCTTGTTAGATGCGTCTGTTTGAAGGGAAAATGGGATGGGTTTCGAGCCCTTCAAAATATTAACAACTTCAGCAACTGACTTGGGGGCAAGGATGTTTTTGACAATGGTCTCCGCTTTCGTACGTCCACAGGAAATGTTTTTCACTATCTTTAAGTCACTGACTGTCCAATGAAGTAATTTGTTATCACAGTCAGCACTGACATAGCTCATATTGTGCTTTACAGTGTGGTAAACGTGGGCCAACTCAGCTGCAGTAACCTAAAAGTAAAAATACAAATATGAGGATCAAGATCACAGTTATTAGCATCAAAGTGAACAGTACAATAACTGTTTTGTGATTTCAGTATTACAGGAACTGTCTGTATGTGTAAGCCCATCACCTAAGCAATAATGAAATATTTTATTTTAAAATTAAATAGGCTAAATCATATCTGAAAGCATATACTTTATATACATGATGTACTATTAATTATTTTGTTGTTTTATATATATATATATATATATATATATATATATATATATATATATATATATATATATACATATTATATATATACATATATATTTATATATATATATATATATATATATATATATATATATATATATATATATATATATATATATATATATATAAAACACACACACATACACATATATTGGCTATACATGATATTTATCTGAGAGATTTTGGAGTGCATCTTGAAATACATTTTGACATTTGAAACAGTAGCCTACCATATCAGCCTCTGCCTCTGGTGATGTGATGGTGGGTAACACGAAAAAACTAGAAATTGCTCCTTGGGTCCTTTGCTGTCGGTCGTTCCGTCAATGAGTCTCGCGAGTCTCACGTGTTGTTTGACGTCGCAAACTCCGCCATGGCTTACAGAAAAATCTCTCCTACATAATTTACAATTTGCCATATACATATTTCACCAGACTTTGCCAAGCCATGGGTTCTCGGTCTCCCATTCTGGTTTATATTTCTGTAAACATTTATTTTTCTTTTACAAGATGGACTATTAACAGTTGCCATCATGAGATACTCGCTGTAAAGTTAAACCTCCCGCCACTGTCAGCTAGCATCCAGCCTGGATGATCCAGGTAACGTAGCAACAACCAGTGACAGAGAGCTCTCACTCTCACGTGTGCACGCACAGACAAATCTCATGTACATATGTAAGTTCACTCTTTAATTCAGTAACTGTACTTACCGCTACCTTACACAGACATTAACATGTAGCCTGTATGAGACAAACTGCGTTCCGTATGGATTTAATACGGAACGCTGCTTTGATGTTTTAAATACGGGATGATTCCGTATTATACGGAACGGTCGGCAACCCTACGCTGTCACGCAAAACATGAGCTCACTGATGTCATTAAATGAGTCTGCTTTTTTAATCCATCCGTTACTCCTGGTCGGAGGCTTCCATAAATATTTAGTTTATATGTAGTGTTACGTCCTACCCAAGTTTAATGGTGCAACACTCAAATATTTAGTAGTGCGTAAATTGTGACTTAGTGCCTATTTACGCCACAACTAGGCTAAGTTGTAACATATGTATAGCTGGTGCAACCGGCCCCAGGTTCGGGTTTGTAATTAATGAAAAAATAAAAAATAAACAGGCCTACTGAACTTGTTTCGCGCTCTCACTCACAGACACGTGCCAACAGACGAGTTAGGGGCCGTTCACACCGAACGTGTCTTTGCGCGCATCTGTTCTGTTTTCCCATTGTTTAAACACATGCTGGGCGAATGTCTTTGGCATTTGCACCTCATCTCGCTTTTTCTTCAGCTTCTCAAGCAGGACCAGCACTCTTTAAACACCATGTCAAGTTAAAAAAGAAAGACACCTGTGCTCTGTTTCATTCTTTGCGCTGTGTCTAGATTGTTTTTAGCGCAGTTCTCACAAAGATTCAACATTTTAAACAAGTTAAGGCTGCATAGAGGGGACTGTTGCTGTGTTTCTGTTTATACCAGACTGTTCTGCACCAAGTGAAGTTTAATTTAATAAATGGTAAGGCAATGCTTTTTTCCCCTTCTGCTCTAGTGTACTAAGAAATTAGATAGTAAGTGATTTCGGGTTTGGGCTTCAAATCTGACGGTAGCCTATCCTTCGGCTGGGTAGGGTCAAGCCACATGGTCTCGGGTAAGGGTCTGGTTTCATTTTAAGACCTGTCCAGACCTCTATGGTAGATTTCTGTGTATACCCTCAGATTAAATCCTGCAGGCGAGTACCATCGTTTGGTCCAAGAACTGAAGTTGGACGGAGCCCGGTTCAAGGAGTACTTTTGTATGAGCAGGACACAGTTTGAAGTGTTGTCCAGAAAATTGGACCTTCCATATCAAGGAGAGACACAAATTACTGGGAGGCCATCAGCTCGGAGGAATGTCTCTCCATTTGTCTGAGGTAGCATATGTGGAAGAAGTAATCAGATCTTGTACTTCCGTTGAAGTAGCAATACCACAGTGTAGAAATACTCTGTTACAAGTAAAAGTCATGGATTCAAAATTTTACTTAAGTAAAAGTACAAAAGTACTGACATCAAAATTATAGGCTACTTAAAGTACCAAAGATAAAAATACTCATAATGCAGGTCCATTTCAGAATAATGTAGGCCTGTCTTATATTACTGGATTATAATTATTTATGCATTGATTTGTACATCACTTTAATTTTGAAGCTGGTAAAGGTGGAGCTCATTTTAACTAATTTATGTACTTATCTGCTGGGTAGCTTGTGAATTTTGTTGATTATATTTTGTACAATATTTTTCTCCTAGATGTAGTGGTGTACAAGTATAAAGTAGCAGAAAATGGAAAATACTCAAATAAAGTACAAGTACCTCAAAATTGTACATAAATACAGTACTTGAGTAAATGTACTTAGTTACTCTCATCACTGCCTATGTGGTACAACTTAGTTAAACTTAACTTACATAATTAATGTATGTCTTTTTTTTTATAGGTATTTATGATTCAGTGATACAAAAGATTTTACACATCTAAACACATTAACCATTTAATCTAATTAAAGTAGAATAATAATAATAATAAAATAAAGTATAGATTTTTTTATTTAATTTATAACCAATGGATTATTGACCCACTGCAACTTTTTCTGTATTTTTTTTTTTCAGGTATCTGTCAACAGGAGATTCATTCAGATCGATAGCTTTTATCCTCAGGGTGGGTTACTGTAGAGTGGCAAGAATAGTGAAAGATGTGAGGTAATATGGTCTGTCATGGTCCAGAAGTACATGCCCTTCCATGGACAACACCACTGAAATAGGATCACAGGAGACTTCAATAGGCTATGGAACTTCCCCAACTGCCTGGGAGCAATCGATGGGAAGCATTTTGCAATACAGGCCCCATCATCAACAGGGTCCATGTATTACAATTACAAAGGGAGCTTCTCTATCATCCTCCTAGCAGTAGTTGATGCCTGCTACCTTTTCCGTATGGTGGATGTGGGGGCATACAGGAAAAGCAGCGATGGTGGGACCCTCTGTGCCTCTGACTTTGGCAAGGCCCTCCACCAGGGGACCCTCAACCTGCCAGAGAATGCGCCTTTACCAGGAGCAGAAGACCTCCAGCCTGTGTCCCATGTATTTGTGGGTGATGAGGCTTTTCCTCTAAAGAGGCACCTTCTCCAACCCCACCCAGGAAAAAGCGTGTGTTCAATTTCTGTCTTTCCCGTGCCAGGAGGATGGTGGAGTGCACATTTGGGATCCTTGCTGCCCAGTGGAGACTCTACCACAGAGTGCTTGGTGTCTCACCAAAGGTGGCAGATGCAGTGGTGAAGGCCACTTGCATCCTCTAAAATTTCTTATGCTGGGAGGAGGCTGATGAAGAGGAAGGAAGGTGTGCCCCCAGCCATCGGAGCCACAGCTTGCCATGCAACCCATCCAGTGAGTAGGCAGCAACAATGCCTCTAGGGAAGCACTGGAAGTTAGACAGAGTAACACCACCTACTTCTCCTCTCCAAGTTGCATGGCAGCATTCTGTCATATAATGCCTCTCCAACTCCCACCACCATCAGGACCACCTCTTTTAAGAACCACCCATAACCTTAGAAAATGAGCATATTTCCTGTGGGAGTGTTTTTATTACTGTTTTTTATATGTAAATGTAAAATGCCTTAATCACAAAATGTGGATATTGTGTGTTTTTGTCACATTGGGATTGGTTTGTTTATACTTACCACCAAGTTATAATGGCAATAATGATGAGACAGCAACTGTCAGCCATCGCCAGTCTCATATGCAGTATGCAATCAATGAGAAGCACATGGTGGAAAATGTCCAGGACATGCTGTCAATCACCCTTGCCAGCTTCCTGTGCATGATGCCCACCCACTCCACATCTGATAGAAATGCACAAACTCATCACTTTGGCTTTGTTTGAGGTACTTCTTTTTTCAGAAATCTTTGTTTATATTGTTTTAGACCAATAGTAACTAGAGAAAAACTTCTAGACTAGACTCTGAATGAGACAGACAATGAAAGATACAATCCTAATTCCAAAATATAGCTGCAAGTGACTATTGTTGGGGGCCAAGCACATATGGCGAGATGACCAAAATGATCAAATTTGACAGAAAAGATCCTGTGGATGCTGTGGACAGCTATTTTGGTATGATATTTCACCTACTTTGAGCACAGTTGCAAAAATAGGATTTTCTTGAATTATAGCGCCCCCTAGCATTAAAAATGAAACGGTTGCCTCTGTTCTCTTCTTCATGTGTACAAATTTTAAGTTTAAAATATGTGCTCACAAAATATGTGTCAATTAGTAATAATAGGCCATACCCAAAATCGGCTAATATCTTCTGAACAATTTACCATATCAAAATTCTTTTGATAACTTTTTGTCAGGAATGTCTAGATAATGTATATAAAGTTTCAGAACTCAGTGTTGATTAAACAACTGATCCTGTTGATAGATTGAATTTATTGTTCTTGTGTAGGAAATAATGTCTTAGCAGTCTCACAATAAACTGTACTGTACAAAAAAGCAAAAATAACTACATGCAATACAAATAAACATTCATTTGGACGTACATTATAAACATTGTACACAAATGTACAATGTTCTCTGTAAAGCAACTATAAAAACAGTATGTATTATTAAAAGCACTGTACAAATAAATCTAACTGATACTGAATTAATGTCCACACTGTTTTCCAAATCACCTTTTCCCCTTAAGGAAAGACACGCACATTCTGCAAAGACACTCAAAAGTGATCTATTGAAGATCTGTGTGAAGATGGGGGCCAGCTGGTTAGCACAGGATCGAAGACACGCTGGTGAGACGCCATCTGGGCCTGAAGCCTTCATCGTCTTTTGTTTCCGAAAGACGCAGCTCACATCATCTTAAGATCTTAAGTGCAGGTTGAGTAGCAGGAGGGCAGAGGAGGGGGGTTGCAGGAAGTGTTGGTGTTTGTGTGAAGTGAAGGTCTGAGCAGGTGTGAGGTGTGAGATTGGGCCTCTCAAATCTACAGTAGAACACATTCAGGTCATCAGCCAGTTGTTGGTCCACCATATGGTTGGGGGCAGGAGTCCTGTAATTTGTGAGTTGTTTCATGCCACTCCACACTGATGCAGGGTCGTTAGCTGAAAACTTGTTTTTCAGCTTCTCAGAGTATCTCATTTTAGCCACTCTGATTTCCCTGTTCCTTCGCCAGTTGAGGAAGTTCAACCTGCCACAGGTGCTGCTGATACAGTTTTACTCAGCAGTCATTGAGTCTGTCCTCTGCACTTCAATAACTGTCTGGTTTGGTTCAGCTATGAAATCAGACATCAGAAGACTACAAAGGACAGTTCGGACTGCTGAGAGGAATATTGGTTGCCCCCTGCTTCAAGAACTATACACTTCCAGAGTGAGGAAAAAGGCTGGAAAAATCACTCTGGACCCCACTCACCCTGCCCACTACCTTTCTGAACTGTTGCCTTATGGTTGACGCTTCAGAGCTCTGAGCACCGTCAGGCACAGGAACAGTTTTTTTCCCTCAGGCTATCCATCTCATAAACAGTTAAACTGCCCCATTGAGCAATAACTATGTGCAATACACAGTTTAGTCTTTTTTATATTTATCCAACACATCCAACCTCTCTGCCATTTCATTCCTCTGAAAAAAAAAAAAAAAAAAAAAAAAAAACATTTGCACTGTACATAACAGATTGTATTAGATTTGCACTACCCATGTGTATGTGTGTATGTATGTATGTGTGTGTCTGTACGTATGCGTATAATTAGTTTTATTTTTTATTTTTTATTATTATCTATGTCTTGCTGCTGTTTTTGTATTGTTTTTGTATTGTTGTACACTGGAAGCTCCTGTCACCAAGACAAATTCCTTGTATGTGTAAGCATACTTGGCAATAAAGCTGATTCTGATTCTGATTCTGTATTGTAGCTTATACGTTCCGGAGTTATGAGCAAAAATGCAAATTAGCTAATTATACTGCCACCATGTGGCGATTGTCACAAAATTTGATATGCGGCTTCAAGTTGACACCCTGCTTGTGTATAGTAATTTCCATAACCCTCGGCCATTCCCAATACGAGTTATAAGGTGTTGAAATTTGATAGGATAATTTGTTGAATTGATTTTTAAAAAATATGTTAGCATTTGAACCAAAGAAGCTGCATATTTAATTTGAACTTTGTTGCTCAAATGGCAGCAAAGTTATGACGTTTTTTATTTGTAGCACCCCCTAGGGGCAGGATTGTATGAAACTTGTACATTTGGATTTTGCATTGAGTAGATATTGATCAATTACTCAAATCGCGTTAAACCGAAGGAATTGTATCCTTAAGATCTTCGGAACGGTTTGACATATCGAAATTCTTTTGATAACTTTTTGTCAGGAGGGTCTGTAGATGATGTATACCAAATTGCATGCCGATCGGAATAACGGTCTTGGAGGAGTTCGAAAAAGTAGCAGGAAAAATTCTAAGTGGCAGAAAGAAATTATAGACGGAAATGAAATCAGAAACATTAACGAATCAGAGGGGAAAATAATTTAGATTCTAGCCCTTATGACTGCAGAGATATGAGCCAAAATGTAAAAGTGTTTATTATATCACCACCTAGGGACAGATGGGTGTGCATTTGTGTGCCTGAGTAGTGAGGGAGATTTGGGATCATCCTGCCAAGTTTGGTGTCTCCAAGACTTATGGTCTCTGACACCCAGACACTTTTAGGGTAGAAAAAAAGAAGAAAAAGAAGAAAACCAGTACAATTACAAGAGGGTTTCAGCAGCTTCGCTGCTTGCCCCCCTAAAAAGTTGGGACAGTATGGAAAATGCTAATAAAAATAAAAAGAGTTTATTTGTAAATTCTTTTCACCCTGTGCTATATTGAAAGCATTAGAACAACACATTTTTTTACCTTGTGAATTTACACATTTCAAATCAGATGTCTGCAACACGCTCCAAAAAATTTGGGACAGTCAAGTGTTTTTGCCACACATTCTCAATTGGAGACAGGTCAGGGCTGCAAGAAAAATGCAAGGACGTCCTTGGAAAAGACAGCATATGGAAGGCAATTTATGTTGCTCCAGAATTTGTACATATCTTTCTGCATTAATGGTGCCCTCACAGCTGTGCATGTTACACATTCCATGGGCATAGACACACCCCCATACCATGACAGACACTGGCTTTTGGACTTGACACTTGTAACAGTTTGTATGGTCCTTTGACTCTTTGGCCCCGAGAACATGACAGCTGTTTTTCCCCAAAAACAAATTCAAATGTGGACTCGTCGGACCACAAAACAAGATTCCACTTTTCTACTTTTCATCTCAGATGAGACCGAGCCCAGAGAAGTCAGCAACGCATTTGGACAGTGTTCATGTATGGCTGCTGCTTTGCATAGTAAAGACTTAATTCACATCTGTGGATGCAGCGCCGAATTGTGTTGACTGATAAAGGTTTACCAAAGTATTCCCGACCCCATGTCATGATATACATTACAGACGAATTACAGTTTTTAAGACAGTGACGTGTGAGGGATAGGAGATCACACAAATTCATAAGTGGTTTTCCAACAGGACAACATTGTTTTACAAACCACATACTGCCCGTATTACAAGTGCATGGCTGTGTAAGCAGAGAATGCAGGTGCTAGATTGGCATGCCAGCAGTACTCCCCTGTCTCCAACTGAGAATATGTAGTGCATTAAGAAGCACAAAATACGGCAGCAAAGGCCCTGTACAGCTGCACAGCTGAAGACCTGCAAAATGGATGAATGAGGGACAAATTCTGATGGTGAACTTTTCAATCGTGTGTTTTAAGTGCCCAAATGCTAAATAAGTGTTATTAGAAGAAATAGTGATGTTACACAGTGGCAAACACTTGACTGTCCCAACTTTTTTGGAGTGATTTGAATCTCATTTTTGGAGCGATCTGATTTGAAATGTGAATATTTTCAAAAACAATTAAATTCACAAGGTACAATATCAAATAATATGTTGTTGTAGTGCTTTCAATATATCACAAGGTGATCAGAACCTACAAATCACTCCTTTTTATTTTTATTAGCATTTTCCATATGGTCCCAACTTTTTCAGAATTGGAGTTTTAGATTGAATTAACAGCAACAGAAAGGGCTTCTCACTGAGTACAGTAGCGATGATGCTGATGCCAGTGATGGTAAGTCCAGTGAAGAATCTCAGCACTGCAAACATGATGAAAGAGGACGAAAAAACGCTGACCAATCCAAAGCCCATTCCTGTTAAATATGACACTATGCCCAAATCTGTGTAGAAACAGACATGTTCCCATTTCAGAAAAGCATTCTAGTGTAGGAAGTTAGAAGACTATCTTGTATGATAGTGTACTTTCAATCCACCTAAATTTGTCTGCAAACTACAGATGCCTTCGGAACGATTTGACATATCGAAATTCTTTTGATAACTTTTTTGTCAGAAGGGTCTGTAGATGATGTACAGTGCATCCGGAAAGTATTCACAGCGCTTCACTTTTTCCACATTTTGTTATGTTACAGCCTTATTCCAAAATTGATTAAATTCATTATTTTACTCAAAATTCTACAAACAATACCCCAGAAGTTTGTTTGAAATCTTTGCAAATTTATTGAAAATAAAAAACGAAAAAAAATCACATGTACATAAGTATTCACAGCCTTTGCTCAATACTTTGTTGAAGCACCTTTGGCACCAATTACAGCCTCAAGTCTTTTTGAGTATGATGCTACAAGCTTGGCACACCTATTTTTGGGCAGTTTCTCCCATTCTTCTTTGCAGGACCTCTCAAGCTCCATCAGGTTGGATGGGGAGTGTCGGTGCACAGCCATTTTCAGATCTCTCCAGAGATGTTCAATTGGGTTCAAGTCTGGGCTCTGGTTGGGCCACTCAAGGACATTCACAGAGTTGTCCCGGAGCCACTCCTTGGCTGTGTGCTTAGGGTCGTTGTCCTGTTGGAAGATGAACCTTCGCCACAGTCTGAGGTCCAGAACGCTCTGGAGCAGGTTTTCATCAAGGATGTCTCTGTACATTGCTGCATTCATCTTTCCCTCAATCCTGACTAGTCTCCCAGTTCCTGCCGCTGAAAAACATCCCCACAGCATGATGCTGCCACCACCATGCTTCACTGTAGGGATGGTATTGGCCAGGTGATGAGTGGTGTCTGGTTTCCTCCAGACATGACGCTTGCCATTCAGGCCAAAGAGTTCATTCTTTGTATCTCATGGTCTGAGAGTCCTTCAGGTGCCTTTTGGCAAACTCCAGGTGGGCTGATTGGTGGAGTGCTGCAGAGATGGTTGTTCTTCTGGAAGGTTCTCCTCTCTCCACAGAGAAATGCTGGAGCTCTGTCAGAGTGACCATCGGGTTCTTGGTCACCTCCCTGACTAAGGCCCTTCTCCCCCGATCGCTCAGTTTGGCCAGGCGGCCAGCTCTAGGAAGAGTCCTGGTGGTTCCAAACTTCTTCCATTTACGGATGATGGAGGCCACTGTGCTCATTGGGATCTTCAATGCTGCAGAAATTTTTCTGTACCCTTCCCCAGATCTGTGCCTCGATACAATCCTGTCTCGGAGGTCTACAGACAATTCCTTGGACTTCATGGGTTGGTTTGTGCTCTGACAAGCACTGTTAACTGTGGGACCTTATATAGACAGTGTGTGCCTTTCCAAATCATGTCCAATCAACTGAATTTACGACAGGTGGACTCCAGTCAAGTTGTAGAAACACCTCAAGGATGATCAGTGGAAACAGGATGCACCTGAGCTCAATTTTGAGTGTCATGGCAAAGGCTGTGAATACTTCTGTACACGTGATTTTTTTCGTTTTTTATTTTCAATAAATTTGCAAAGATTTCAAACAAACTTCTTTCACATTGTCATTATGGGGTATTGTTTGTAGAATTTTGAGGAAAATAATGAATTTAGTCCATTTTGGAATAAGGCTGTAACATAACAAAATGTGGAAAAAGTGAAGCGCTGTGAATACTTTCCGGATGCACTGTATACCAAATTGCATGCCGATCGGACTAACAGTCTAGGAGTTCGAAAAAGTAGGTTTTTCAAAAAATTCAAAATGCCGGACAAAAATTATAGACGGAAATGAAATCAGAGATATACATTTTGTAGGGCTTTCAATTCTAGCCCTGCAGAGATATGAGCCAAAAAATAAAAGTGTTTATTATAGCGCCACCTAGGGTCAGATGGGTGTGCGTTTGTGTGCCTGAGTAGTGATGGAGATTTGGGATCATCCTGCCAAGTTTGGTGTCTCCATAACTTACGGTCTCTGATGCACAGACACTTTTAGGGCAGAAAAAAAAG
Organism: Myxocyprinus asiaticus; assembly: GCF_019703515.2. NCBI lineage: Eukaryota > Metazoa > Chordata > Actinopteri > Cypriniformes > Catostomidae > Myxocyprinus > Myxocyprinus asiaticus. Next base: position 43,427,097 of record NC_059363.1, on the reverse strand, counting down.
AAGCTTCGCTGCTTGGCCGCTAAAAAGTTGGGGCAGTATGGAAAATGCTAATTAAAATAATAAGGAGTGATTTGTAAATTCTTTTCACCCAGTGCTATATTGAAAGCTCTAGAACAACACATTTTTTTTACCTTGTGAATTTAATTGTTTATGAAAAATCTGTGTAGAAGCAGACGTGTTCCCATTTCATAAAAGCATTCTAGCGTAGGAAGTTAGAAGACTATCTTGTGTGATAGTGTACTTTCAATCCACCTAAATTTGTCTGCAACCTACAGAAGCCTTAGATTGACAAAGGTCACCATATTGAAATAAGATAATTCCTCTTGGCTTCCCATGTTAAACTATCCAAACTTGACAAATGGCCAATGTGTTTCTAATGCCATTTGTACTGTATCACAAAGATTAAAACCATTTTCAGCAATGGCCCATGCTGATTCTAACATAATTACAAAGTCAAAAGTTTACATGAATTCTAAAGCCTTAAAGGCCTATTTAGACCAAAGTATGTAGTTTGTTTAAGTGACCCACATTGCAATCAGACTTCTGAAAGCAACTGCTCCAAACATCACCCCAATGAAGAAGATGGTGGTTGTCAATTTGCTCATGGCTCTTTTATCACAAACCAGATCCCACTGAAAGACACACAGAGAGAGATACAGTATATGTATACAGAGTTTGAGATGCTAGAGTGTATCAGTGTAAGTTCCCTGCTGAAAAGAACAGCCATTTCCATGTTGTTCCAGGCTAGATTGTGCTGGTCATTGCTAGTTTGGTGCTGATTTAAAGCTGGTTGACCAGCAAAGCCATGCTGTTTAGCAGTAAAAATGTGGGCCTTCCAGCATAGTTTTTCTGAACAAGCTGGTTGAGCAAAACAGTCTTGCTGGTTAAGCTAGTTAAGAAGCCTGTTGAAGACACCAGCACACCAGCATCCCATGCCAGGGACCAGCATCCACAGCACAACTTCTGCTGGTGACCAGCAATACTGGACTTTCCCTTTCAGCAGTGTTGTAATTGTATTTCACAAAATCTCAAAAGTATATTAAAGTCCCTCTCCAGTCACTGGTTTAACCCCCCGAAACTCATCTTGATTACTCAAAATTACATATAAAAAATAAAAATAGTTATGAAAATAATCCCTTCATGCCTTAAAATGGCTTAGATATAACTATACACCTTGGCCTCATTTAGTATGCATGGATCTATGAATATGCAAATTAGTCCCAGCCTCCATCTAATAAACTGCACCCATTTATCTCAGATTTTCAGATCTTTTGGTAATACATGAAGGCTCACCATTTGTCCTTTCTCAACTTTACATCTGAAAACAGAACATGTCTTGCAAAATACCGATACGTAGCTACACCTGGCTTCTCCTGATACCCCTTGCTTCACCATAGCGTATGCTATTTATATGGAAAGCCCAACCCCGCAAGCTGACTGGATTGGATCCTTAGGTTTGTGACGTATGAAACCCTGGTTGTCTGAATCCGTGTTTTTGAGATTGTCTTTGGTAGACTGAAGTTCCAAGGTGAAAATGCTCAGTCATGGCGCTGACTGCTGATTTCACTCATGGTATGTCGTCTAGCATATAAAAAACACCATATGGACACGTAAACAAGGTTAAAAACTTGATTTTCACTTGAGGGGGTCTTTAAAAGATTAGATGAGTAGAGTAGAGGAAGGAAGACCTTCTCATCTGTGTGGCCAGAGTGCTGATGAATGTGCTGTTGTCATACTCCCATCCATTTTGACACTGAACTACAGCAACTTCTGGAGGGCTGGAAGAGTTTGACAGCAGGTGGAACTGAGGAAAGGAGAACATGTGACAGGAAGCAGGTCGTACAGTCCCATCTTCCTGTGCTGGAATACCAAAATTTAGTCTCTCCTCCCAACTCAGATTCCCATAGATTCCCTCAGCATCCAGAGAGCTGTGTCATATTGGTGAGTGGGGATGACAGCTATAAAGTTGCCCAAAATGAAATGGCACTGAATCGACCAAGACTGAATCGACCAAGGAAATTAATTAGCAGCACCATCTTCTGGACGCTATGCAAGGAGCAGACGTGTAAGCGATGAGCTCTGCGCACTTTGCTAAATTTTCAGTTATTTTCATGTTATAATCTGGTGAATTTGATACACCCAGTTACACATTTGCTCTTTGATGCAAAACATGGCAAAAAATCAAAATCCTCGGGCTCTGGAGACATTAAAAGACACTTACGTGTTCAGGATGAAAGCTCCGACAGACCTACAGACCGGGGACTCAATTTGGATGGCGCGGCGGGAGAGGAGATCCAGCGTCAGTTGTCCAACATGTCGGTGATGTTGACAAAGGTTCTTGCTGACTTGGAGGATCTCGCTGTAATACGTCAATCGATTACGGCGATGGAAATAAAATTCTCTGAACTAGTTACAAGAGTGTCGGATGTCGAGAGACGAATCGATTTTCTGGAATCTTCGGAGAGGGAATTAACCGCTAATCTGCCCGTGACCAAAGTTGATTTGGAACATCTCCTTGAAAAGCTTGAAGATTTTGAGAATAGAAGCTGCAGGAATAACGTTCGAATTGTTGGAATTCCTGAGCAAGAGGAGGGTAGAGATATGGTGAAATTCTTAGAGGAGCTTTTCCCTAGTCTGCTCGACATAACAGGCCACAAGCTAGAAATCGAGCGAGCTCATAGAGTCCCAGCTCACAGATCTGCTGAGGGAGACAGGCCTAGATCGATTCTGGCCAGATTTCTGAGATCATCCAATAAAGATCTTGTGTTGCGCCAGGCGAGGATCAAAGAGAAGCTTTCTTGGAAGAACCATAATATTTTCTTGTTCCTGGACTTTGCGAACTCGACAAGAGAGAAACACGATCGGTTCAAGGAATGTAAGAAACACTTACATCAGAAAAAGATCTCGTTTGCTCTGATGTTTCCGGCCAAACTGAGAATAGAAACGAAGGTCGGTCACAAAGTATTTACATGTCCAAATCTGGTAATGTCTTTTATAGAATCAATGACTGAGTAAACAGTTGGATGTTTCTTATGTGAGTTGGTTGACTCGCTGTACTTACTCTTGAGGAAGCTGGGCGACATTTTGGGTTTTTTGTGTTGGCTCCACCTAGCGGCCGGAGCTTGTTTTGTGAATTACATTTTTCCTTAAAGAAACTTTTGCATTGATGTTCCCTGCCAGTTTGAGAGTGGACACTATGGATGACCGCAAAATATCTACATGCTCACACAAAGGATGTCTTTTATAAAGCTGACGGATTGTGTAAGTCATGGTATATATACCGGGATGCTGGTTTTGTTTCTTTTTGTGTTGGTTCCACCTAGCGGCTGGAGCTTGTTCTATTGAATAACACTCCTTTGGAACAGCTGTGGATTAATCTGTTCGTTCCTCCTGCTCGCTGTAGTTTGTTTTTAGTTTTTTTAAGGGACATTGGAATGATTACGTCATCCACTGAACTCATAACAGCCGGCTCACGGAACATTCGTTTGTCTGTCCGAGGAATCTGAAGGGTTTTATATCAGCTGGAATTTGTTTTTTGAGTTTAGAGGGATTGTCACTGGTTGGCGCTGTCGTGCGTCGGGTTAATGCGCACGGTTTTCTTTTTTCTGTTTGTTTTGTTCGGGAGATGTTTTTTTAGGGCTTTTTTATAGATCTTGAAGGGATGTTGCAAGCCGCTGGCACCCCTCATGATATAATATTGGGAGGAGACTTTAATCTTTTGATGGATTCAGTCTTTGATCACAGTGAAGCAAAAGTGTGTAAACCCCCTAGAGCAACATTGATGCTTAACAGGATGTGTAAAAATCTTGGTCTTTC